>NW_020191373.1:0-118284 GCF_002263795.3 Bos taurus
CTAAAGAAGTAGCTGTTATGCACTGCAAAGGGCACAGCAGGGATGGGAGTAAAATAGCCGAAGGTAATCATCTGGCTGACTGTCAAGCCAGAAAAGCAGCACTTTACGAAACCCCTTCACTACAGACGCCTTTGATCTGGACAGGTCCTGTGGAACAGGAAAGACCACAATATACTGAGGAAGAATTAGAAAGATATGAGAAACGAGGAGCAAAGATTACTGATAAAGGATGGTTACAGTCCGAGGATGGACGATTAATAATTCCTGAAAATGCTCAGTGGAAAATTCTTAAGGGTTTACATCAGAGTTTTCATTTGGGTGCTGAGAGTACTTACCAAATGGTTTCTCGTTTGTTTGAAGGTAAAAATGTAATGAAAACTTTAAAGAATATTATCAAAAGGTGTGAGATTTGTCAAAAAAATAACCCAAAGACTGAAAAGCTAGCAAAATCTGGATTACAACGAAGTGGGAAGTATCCTGGAGAGGATTGGGAAATTGATTTTACTCATATGCCAAAAGCTAATGGATATTCTTGCTTACAAGTTTGGGTAGATACCTTTACTGGATGGATTGAGGCTTTTCCCTGTCGTAGTGAACAGGCTAAGGAGGTTATAAAGATTTTAATTCATGAAATTATCCCCAGGTTTGGGCTGCCACGGAGCCTTCAGAGTGACAATGGCTCCGCCTTTAAAGCTGCTGTAACTCAGGGGGTATCTAAAGCTCTAGGAATAGAATATCACTTACACTGTTCCTGGAGACCCCAATCCTCCGGGAAAGTTGAAAAAGCTAATGACATTATCAAAAGGCATCTGCGCAAATTAACTCAAGAGACGCAGGACAAATGGATTAAAGTCCTACCCATAGCTTTAATGAGGGCTCGAACTACTCCCAAAAAAGAGGGACTGTCCCCCTTTGAATGTATTTATGGAAGGCCTTTCTTACGCACAGACATTGTTATAGACCCTGAAGCCTTGGAATTAACTAATTATGTAACTCAGCTCTCAGCTTTTCAACAGACATTAACAGAGCTCCGGGAGAAGACTCCTGACCCAGCCTCCGAGTCAAGCAGGCCTCTATTTGAGCCAGGAACCGAGGTCCTCATAAAAACAGTGGGATCTGGGGGGTCATCCCTCGAGCCTCTCTGGGAAGGTCCTTACCAGGTTATTCTTTCCTCTCCCACAGCTGTCAAAGTGCCAGGAATTGATTCGTGGGTACATCATACTCGACTTAAGAGGTGGCACCCTGACCAAAATTAAGTGACTTCATTTTATGTCTTTACTTTCTATGCTCTGACTTTGTACCTTTTAGATGGGCCTGATAACCTATGTGAGCTTACTTCTGCTGACTCCAAATATCCTGAGTCTGCCGTTGGATCCTCAAGACAATGTCTTCCTGTCCTGGGCTCACTCCTATGCTGCATTCCACAATCGGTCTAACTGCTGGGTCTGCGGAGCGCTCCCCTCTTCGTCAGTGGAAGGCTTCCCGTGGTGGACATCCCCACTTCAAGGAAAAGACTTTCTCCAAGTCTGTGAATACCTTCGACAACAATCACATGCGATGCCTCTTCGTCATCTGATGACATCTACCAACCCTAAAATGGACTGGTGCAACACTTTGTACTCTAACTATGGACATAATGTGACTTTTAATTTTGATTATACATTGTCTCAGTTCAATGACTATTTTGCTACATATAAGGTAAATAGGTCTAGATCTAATGGCTTTTTACCTGACGTTTATCAAATATGGGATGAAGTTACATGGCTAACTCCTGAAAAAGGATGTTTAATATCTACTGCCTCTATATGCTGGGAACAAACAGAGCCGTCCCCAAAATTTAGCCAACAACTTAATTACAATGATTGGAAACAAATGGGATATTTGTCTCAGGAAACATGCAAAGTAATCATTCCCGTGTTTTCCAATCCCAGTTCAGGTTCTCCCTTTGTCTGGCCAGGCACGAATTGGGACTGGATATCTCAGTCGCGCTGGCTTGCTCCAAACGAGACTTATTGGATATGTGGCTCTTACCTATGGGCATGGCTTCCCCCTGGTTGGATAGGGAGATGCACCCTGGGTCTAGCCTTTACTCATGGCTTTATATTTTCAGAGCTTCCAGAAAAGCCTGCTAATTTACCCCACCTTAGAACTCGGTGGGCAAGGTCTGTATTTTATTGGTATGATTATTTGGCTGCAGCGTTTGTTCCCTCTTTGGGAACTACAGATGTTATGTTACGAGTGGATGCTTTGACTAATTTTACTCAACAGGCATTACAAGATTCTCAATAGGCTATTTCAGCTCTTAATGCTGAACAAGCACAAATTAGAAAGGTGGTTTTACAAAACAAATTGGCTCTAGATATTCTGACAGGTGCACAAGGAGGAACTTGTGCCATTATTCATAGCCAATGCTGTACATATATACCTGATATGAACACGAATGTTACTCATTTTACTAACCACATGAACAAGATGATTAGGGCCATGGACACTCCTGAAGCCTCAATTGCTTCACTTTGGAAAACGTTAACTAGTTCCCCATGGTGGACAACTATCTTAATTACGATAATTCTGGTTGTTTTGTTCTTGCTGTTTGCTCCCTGCATCTGTAATTGTATAACTGGATTTGTTTCTAGCCTCATGAAAGCTTTTAAGTTACAAATGGTTGCTCAAACTCCTGCTACTACTGTAGCTTCCTCCAGCTACTATTTGGGGCCCCTGGATCAGATATCCTCAATATGAGGATTAGGAGAATATGTTGCCTCACCAATTTAGGGACAACGCCCCTTGTCAGCTCGGAAGTAGTTATGGAATGAGAACGATGCCCCTTTTCCCTAGGCAACATAATTCTCCTAAAAGAAAAGGGGGGAATGAGAGGGTAACAGGCAGGAAGGCCAGGGGTCTCCAAATAGAGGAAATAGCCTGCAAGTGTCAGACATTTTTATCTCTCTTAAGCGGCAGGAGGAAACAAACTAGCAATATTTTTTCCTTCTCTATACAAATTTAAAGGGAGGTTTCTCTTAAAATATTGTGTTGCCATAATGACACCAGGTTTCGCCTGAAGTTAGCTATTCTCTAGTCTAGAGATAACCAATGCCTTTTTCTTATGGAAATGTTTGTCTTAAGCTATGCTAATGTACTATGCCTTTACCCCAAACTCTGTCTCCAAGTCGGTTCCGCCTCTTGGCCCAGAACCTACTTGACAAACCAGTATGGATATTGTTCCCCTAATCTATGTAAATGAAACTATTTGTATGGTAGTCTGCCCTTCTTCAAGATTCAAGTTAATCATTTTATGGCCCAGGATAAACCATTTATCCCAAAATGCATCTTATGGGTGAGGGGCCTGGTGCCATTCTGAATTTTAAGACATTCCTTTCTTTCATTAACAGACTGCTAGTGACTATATAACATCCAGCTAAAGACTAGCAGGGGGGTACTCTTTCTGCCCCCTTCTGATGCCTATGTCAGAAGCTTTCTCTATCTCCTTTATACTTCAATAAAACTTTATTACACAAAAGCTCTGAGCGATCAAGCCTCGTCTCTGGCCCCGGATTGAATTCTTCTCCTCCGGGGGCCAAGAATCCTGGTGTATTCGCGTGATTCAACAACAACCTTTCACCATGGCTGATTCATGTCAATGTATGGCAAAACCCACTATGATATTGTAACGTAATTGGCCTCAAATCAAAATAAATGAATTTAGAAAAAAGAACTGAAAAGAAGCAAAGAATAAAGAAAGGACAGCATACCCAGGGGGTCTTTCACTTTGATTGATTTTAAATCACATTCAGTGACTGACTGGGAATCATCAATGGGGTCTCCCAGGAGGTAGAGTGCCAGAAAGATTTAATTAGGGAGCTGCAGTCCAGATAAAAGATAACATATCACTGAGTTAAAATTTGAACTCAACTCTTTTGATGCCCACGGCGAAACTCTGTGTTTTAGTTGTTTCTCAAAAGTTTTGTGAAGGCACGCAGGATACTTATGGTCAGAGACTGCCTTATGTATCTCCATATTTGATTGACTATTCCTTGGACCTTTTAAAACATTTCAAAATGAAGGGTAACACCAAATTAAATATTTCATACTCTTTCTTTTAAACCGTGAGAAACTTGTAGAATTTGGACTAACAAAAGACTTTATTGGGGAAGAATGTTTTTCGACTGTAGTTATTTGGAAATCCTAGGGTATGGTGATAATTACAAGACCAGCTTTTACTCAGTCTTATGTTAATACTTATGGAAAAATTCTCTGTACAGACTTCCATGACCGTCCAGTGGTTAGGACTCCGTGCTTTCACTAGAAGGGCACGGGTTCAATCGCTGTTCAGGGAACCATGCTTCCACAAGCGGCATAGGGCCCCCCGAAAAAAAAAAAAATTCTCTGTGGGTGGTGATCCTGTTTGTAATTTGCACTGGGATTGGGCCACCACCACTGCTCTTCCTTTGGGAATACACTGCTCCCTAATTTTCCTTAGCAGAAAGGTGTCCTAATCATTATTTGGTTTGTTCCCTCCAAACATTATTTTACTCCCTGGGAGTGGTATTTGTGGGTTTTAGATGTATGAGCACTTTGTGCCTTCTGAGCACCTTTAGCTGACAGCATAGGCGAGTGATGCAACAATCCCTTTTATGAGGTAGGTGGCCAGGAGGTGATTTCTGCCCACCTTTCTCAGGGGGAGTTTCACACTCACCACCCCCATGTGACAACCTCTTCCTCTCTGGGTCTGGCAATCTAGACCCTACTGTCATTCCACACCCCAAACAAAGGCAGTAACACCATACCACTCCTCCTTGCCCTTGAAATCAAGTGTTAAGCAGGGTTATCCATCTTCAGTGCAGACTCCTGACCCAATCCAGACCTCTACTCTCTGGCTAACTGGGGACCCGAGGGTCTGTTCCCCAACCTCTCGGGACCCCATATCCCTCCCATCTCCAGTGCCCACCTCTTCTCTTCGTTCCCTCCCTTCCATCAGAAAATTCACACACACACACAAATATCATCTTTTTACCATTTGATGTTTATTGTAATTGCAGCCATCACTTGATGATGTTAGTGTGAGAGTCTTTTCTTGGTTGGCCATTTCTAACAAAGCAGACCTCTGGAGACCCAGTTCTAAACTGTCTGACCTTTTCGATTCAGTTACTGGCTGCCCAGGTTGGACTGCTCCAGGGTCTCGTATTCTGGGGCGGCTGGGCTTATCTTCTCTTTGGATTCTGCCTCCTTCTTTGATTCCGCCTCATACGTTGGGACCTTTTACGGCTTTGATTCAGTTTCTTACGTGCACAGGAACGGAAAAAACAGTTTGGTGTTCTTGTTTTCTTCACCTTCTTCGACTGAGTGGCATGTGATCGGATTTTCTTTCTCAAGGTTCCTTGTAGAGGTCTTCTGACCCTCATGGTCATATTTCGTGCCTGGAAAGACACGACAAGGGTATTAGTTTTTAGGAAAGAAAAAAGCGGCGTTGGAAGGGAGATTTCATGAAAAGGGGATGTGGGCCAATGAGGGCTTTTGTGCCAGGCAAGGGCTGTGTAGAGGTTTTGGGCAGCAAAGTCAGTGGAGAACATGGGCAGCTCAGTTGGAATCATCTTACTTTCACACTGCCTCTGTACCTCCGTTGACAAAGGGTCTTCTTTTTCCCGTTCATCCTGGAAGCAAACCGCATTGGAACTCTTCTGGACTGCCGTGGCTTCCTGGTTACCTTAGTCATGATGATGCCAAGAAGTGGCCTAACCTAGAACCTCTGCCTCTGAGCTCCCTATTTATACCCTTTCAGGACAATGAGGAGCCACACCCTTCAATCTGATTGGTCAGTGAGGCACCACCCCAGCCAATAGCATCTTGGGGGGCTTAGACATCACAATGTACCACTGTGCCCATCAACATGGGCGAGTGGATGCCGAGGGAGACCATTCTATAACTTTTCCACTGCTGACACCTCTGTGTGTCTGATTCTGGGGAGTGGTGATTCAGGGGCACGGTGTTTCTCCTCATGAGCTTCAAACTTCCTTTCAGTTCCCTTTATCCTTTGACTTATATGTGCCACTTCAACACTCCTGCCTCCTTCATCCCTCTATAAAGATCTGCCAAACCCTTTCTGTCCCACTTCAGCCTTTCAGAGTAATCACTTCATCTCTAGACCACCTTCTGCCTCTTGGGGGTTCCTGAGGCCCTTAAGGAAACTAAGCGCAAACACTTAATGTGGAAAAAGGTAATAAAGAACACCTTGGGTGTTTTATCTACTGCGATGAGCTTTAACGACCCCCAGACTTGGTGAATGCTCAGTCTGTTGCCCAAAGTTTAATACAAAGTCTCCATAAGATGACACATCAGAACAAAGACAGTTTTAAATGTCTCCTCCACTAAATTTTTTTGGACACTTCAACTCTCTTATTGAGCAAGGAAACTCAACTTGTCCCATCTACCAGAAATACATTCCTGATTATTATTTTTTTTTATTTTATTTTTAAACTTTACAATATTGTATTAGTTTTGCCAAATATCAAAATGAATCCGCCACAGGTATACCTATGTTCCCCATCCTGAACCCTCCTCCGTCCTGCCTCCCCATACCCTCCCTCTGGATCGTCCCAGTGCACCAGCCGCAAGCATCCAGTATTGTGCATCGAACCTGGACTGGCGACTCGTTTCATACATGATATTATACATGTTTCAATGCCATTCTCCTAAATCTCTCCACCCTCTCCCTCTCCTTCTCCCACAGAGTGCATAAGACTGATCTATACATCAGTGTCTCTTTAGCAACCTAGATGCCCATCACCAGATGAATGGATAAGAAAGCTGTAGTACATATACACAATGGACTATTATTCAGCCATTAAAAAGAATACTTTTGAATCAGTTCTAATGAGGTGGATGAAACTGGAACCTATTATACAGAGTGAAGTAAGCCAGAAAGAAAAACACCAATACAGTGTATATGTATATATATATATATATATATATATATTTTTTTTTTTTTTTAAGGAAGGTGCTCAAAGTCAAATTCAGTTCACCAGTGTACCACTGAGTCTTGACTAAATCATTTCCCCAGTCATTCCTCCTTGACAGTTATTAGTAGGTAGGCCCCATTGCAGTGCTGACCAATAGCTGAGCAAGACAAGTACCTGTAGGTAGGTCAGTGAGAGATGGTTGCTTGTGGGTGGGGCCAGTGAGGCACGGACCAATGGCTGAGCTACTCCTGTTGCCTAGTAACAGGATGCAGAGTAATAAGGCACAGCAATGGCTACCTGCGAAGGGCTGTGCTCTGTTACATAAGGACACTTTGGGTCCAGTGTGCTGGAATCTTTGTGATTGACTCATTTCCAACCTCAGATTTTGATTTCACATAATTATTTAACTTTTGCATATCATACTTTTCATTATATTCCCAGGCATACCTGTCACCAGTGCTGTCATCTCTATGCCCCTCCAACAGCTGCCACTTGATCACATGCTCAGCATATCGTGTAAGTATTTCAAAGCTAACCAGAATGTGAAGTCCAGCCCACCCTGAAAACTACTTTGACAAACCTTAAATTCACAGGGATTCTTATTCTCTTTACAGTGTAACAGAGCAGGATGAGCACAGCTCTTAACAGGTAGCCATTGGTGTGCTTCATTTCAACCCACCCTGTCCCTAGGCAACAGGTGTTGCTCAAACATTGCTTGGTGCCTCAGAGGGCCCCATTCACAAGCAGCCAACTGTTAATGAGTGACCATTAGTTGTCCTGCTTAGCTGATGGTCAGTACCACAGTGGGCCCTGCCCACAGGTTACTTTCTCTCAATGAGGGGGCCATTGGGAAAATGATTAAGTCAAGGGTGGTGTGGTAGTCATCAGGAGGAGACTGAAATAAGAGGCAGATTCAGGCCTTCTTCTGGAGGCCCTGGAGCTCACGCAGACTTTGGGCAGTGGGTGAGCTGGAGGGCCCAGAGAATACACTGGGGACTAGATGTTGTAGCACTCCAGATCCCTCACTAAGGCCCTCCACTAGCCTTGGCCAAAGCCTTGAGAAGCAGTGTACCTCTCCCGCATCCCTGTCACTGCGACCTACTAGCAGTCATTTTCTTTCTGGGTCTCAGTCTTTGAGAACTGGTCTACCCATTTGGATGCCCTGAGGATGGACACTGAGGACATATTATGTTGGATGCCTGTCTCCGTCAGGGGTGACAGGTGGGCAGAGTGTGGGAACCTGGCACTGAAAGAGCTGCTGGCTTTGATCTGCTTCCCCTTAAGCAGGACTGGAACATTGCAGGGTGATAGCTGTGCCTTGAGACTGCCCTTTCTTGACAGGACAGATAGTAACATTCATCTAGTAGAGTTTTATAGGAACATCATTACCTGACCATGACCTAACCATAAGCACAAAGGGTATGACACCAAGAAATCTGCAGCAACTTACCACGACTCTCTCTAACATTTGATTTTAAATGCACTTACTGATAACTTTTAGTAACTTTGGGTTCTTAGGGCATGAACCACCCATCTCCTTGGATGAATCTTTAATAAACCTTTCTCTGTTCCAAACGTTAAGGTTAAGTTTTGATGGGCCTCATTCTGCGTCAGGCACATGGACATGCAATTTGAATAACAACGGTATTATCTAAGGACAGACTTTGCCTCTCTTAAACAATGGCAGAGACTGGCCAAGTGCTCACAATTATCCATAAAATACCCGCTGATTTAGCTTGGCTAATCTTTAGCCAAGCTTCTCTCCTCTGAACTTCAGCTTTCCCCCAAGCTTGAGCAAGCGCTAAGATTCAAACATTTCTGTCTCCCTTAACAGCTCATTCTGAGAATCAGCTCACTACAGAGAGAAACATTGCCTGTTAAACTGCTCCATCATGCTGTCTGCTCATCCATCCCCACCACTTGCCCCATCACATGCACACGCATACACACACACACACACACACACACAGAGTTCCTGTTGGCCCTACTTATCCTTTCACGATAAAGAAACATCTTTTTCTGTTCTATTTTGAGACATGTGAGGATTTGTGCTCAAAACATTTTCCCTATTGCAATCAGTTCTGTTCAATGGTTCAGTCATTTCTGACTCTCTGAGACCCCATTGGCTGCAGCACATCAGGCTTCACTGTCCATCACCAACTCCCAGAGCTTGCTTAAAATTCAAGCCCATCAAGTTGGTGATGCCATCCAACCATCTCATCCTTTGTTGTCCCCTTCTCCTCTGGCCTTCAGTTTTTCCCTGCATCAGGGTCTTTTCCAATGAGTCAGTTCTTTGCCTCAGATGGCCAAACTATTGGAGCTTCAGCATTAGTCCTTCCAATGAATATTCAGGACTGATTTCCTCTAGGATTGACTGCATTGATTTCCTTGCAGTCCAAGGGACTCTTGAGAGTCTTCCCCAACACCACAGTTCAAAAGAATCAATTCTTCAGTGCTCGGCTTTCTTTCTGGTCCAACTCTCCCATCCATACATGACTATTGGGAAAACGTAGTCATGAACAGAGATCATTCTATAGTTTTTGAGATTGCATCCAAGTACTGAATTATGGGCTCTTTTGTTGAATACAATTGCTATTCCATTTCTTCTGAGGGATTCCTGTGCACAGTAGTAGATATAATGGTCATCTGAGTTAAATTCACCCATTCCAATCCATTTGACTTCGCTGATTCCTAGAATGTCAACATTCACTCTTGCCATCTCTTGTTTGACCACTTCCAATTTGCCTTGATTCCTGGACCTGACATTCCAGGTTCCTATGCAAAACTGCTCTTTACAGCATCGGACCTTGCCGCTATCACCAGTCACAGCCACAGCTGGGTATTGTTTTTGCTTTGGCATAAAGGGTCATCATTACCATCTCTCTAAATTCCATTTATATGTGCTAAAATACTGTAGTGGTGTTTTTCTTTCTGACTTACTTCACTCTGTATAATAGGCTCCAGTTTCATCCACCTCATTAGAACTGATTCAAATGTGTTCTTTTTATTGACTGGGTAATATTCCATTGTGTATATGTACCACAGCTTTCTTATCCATTAGTCTTCTGATGGACATCTAGGTTGCTTCCATGTCCTGCCTATTATAAACAGTGCTGTGATGAACATTGGGGTACACATGTCTCTTTCAATTCTGGTTTCCTTGGTGTGTATGCCCAGCAGTGGGATTGCTGGTCATATGGCAGTTCTGTTTCCAGTGTTTTAAGGAATATCCACATTGTTCTCCATAATGGCTGTACTAGTTTGCATTCCCACTGCGAGTGTAAAAGGGTTCCCTTTTCTCTGTACCCTCTCCAGCATTTATTGTTTGTAGGCTTTTTGATAGCAGCCATTCTGACCAGTGTGAGATGGTACCTTCATTGTGGTTTTGATTTGCATTTCTCTGATAATGAGTGATGTTGAGCATCTTTTCATGTGTTTGTCAGCCATCTATGTGTTTTCTTTGAGAAATGTCTGTTTAGTACTTGGGCCTGTTTTTTGAATGGGTTGTTTATTTTTCTGGTATTGAGCTGCATGAGCTGCTTATATATTTTTGAGATTAATTCTTTGTCACTTGCTTCATTTGCTATTATTTTCTACCATTCTTAGGACTGTCTTCACATTGCTTATACCTAAATCAAATCCCTTACGATAATACAGTGGAACTGAGAAATAGATTTAGGGACTAGATCTGATAGAGTGCCTGATGAACTATGGACAGAGGCTCGTGACATTGTACAGGAGACAGGTAACAAGACCATCCCCATGGAAAAGAAATGCGAAAAAAAAAAAAAAGCAAAATGGCTATCTGAGGAGGCCTTACAAATAGCTGTGAAAAGAAGAGAAGTGAAAAGCAAAGAGGAAAAGGAAAGATATAAGCATCTGAATGCAGAGTTCCAAAGAATAGCAAGAAGAGATAAGAAAGCCTTCCTCAGCAATCAATGCAAAGAAATAGAGGAAAACAACAGAATGGGAAAGACTAGAGATCTCGTCAAGAAAATTAGAGATGCCAAGGGAACATTTCATGCAATGATGGGCTTGATAAAGGACAGAAATGGTATGGACCTAACAGAAGCAGAAGATATCAAGAAGAAGTGGCAAGAATACACAGAAAACTGTACAAAAAAGATCTTCATGACCCAGAAATCATGATGCTGTGATCATTCACCTAGAGCCAGATATCCTGGAATGTGAAGTCAAGTGGGCCTTAGAAAGCATCACTATGAACAAAGCTAGTGGAGGTGATGGAATCCCAGTAGAGCTATTTAAAATCATGAAAGATCATGCTGTGAAAGTGCTGAACTCAATATGCCAGCAAATTTGGAAAACTCAGCAGTGGCCACAAGACTGGAAAAGATCAGTTTTCATTCCAGTCCCGAAGAAAGGCAATGCCAAAGAATGCTCAAACTACCACACAACTGCACTCATCTCACACGATAGTAAAGTACTGGTCAAAATTCTCCAAGTCAGGCTTCAGCAATACATGAACTGTGAACTTCGAGATGTTCAAGCTGGTTTTAGAAAAGGCAGAGGAACCAGAGACCAAATTGCCAACATCTGCTGGATAATGGAAAAAGCAAGAGAGTTCCAGAAAAACATCTATTTCTGCTTTATTGACTATGTCAAAGCCTTTGACTGTGTGGATCACAATAAACTGTGGGAAATTCTGAAAGAGATGGGAACACCAGACCACCTGACCTGCCTGTTGAGAAATTTGTATGCAGGTCAGGAAGCAACAGTTAGAACTGGATTTGGAACAACAGACTTGTTCTAAATAGGAAAAGGAGTATGTCAAGGCTGTATATTGTCACCCTGCTTATTTAACATATGCAGCGTACATCATGAGAAACGCTGGGCAGGAAGAAGCACAAGCTGGAATCAAGATTGCCAGGAGAAATATTAATAACCTCAGATATGCAGATGACCACACCCTTATGGCAGAAAGTGAAGAGGAACTAAAAAGCCATTTGATGGAAGTGAAAGAGGAGAGTGAAAAAGTTGGCTTAAAGCTCAACATTTAGAAAATGAAGATCATGGCATTTGGTCCCATCACTTCATGGGAAATAGAGGGGGAAACAGTGGAAACAGTGTCAGACTTTATTTTTTTGGGCTCCAAAACCACTGCAGATGGTGACTGTAGCCATGAAATTAAAGGACGCTTACTCCTTGGAAGAAAAGTTATGACCAACCTAGATAGCACATTGAAAAACAGAGACATGACTTTGCCAACAAAGGTCCATCTAGTCAAGGCTATGGTTTTTCCAGTGGTCATGTATGGATGCGAGAGTTGGACTGTGAAGAAAGCTGAGCACTGAAGAATTGATGCTTTTGAACTGTGGTGTTGGAGAAGACTCTTGAGAGTCCCTTGGACTGCAAGCAGATCCAACCAGTCCATTCTGAAGGAGATCAGCCCTGGGTGTTCTTTGGAAGGAATGATGTTAAAGCTGAAACTCCAGTACTTTGGCCACCTCATGCAAAGAGTTGACTCATTGCAAAAGACTCTGATGCTGGGAGGGATTTGGGGCAAGAGGAGAAGGGGACGACAGAGGATGAGATGGCTGGATGGCATCACTGACTCAATGGACTTGAGTCTGAGTTAACTCTGGGAGTTAGTGATGGACAAGGAGGTCTGGTGTGCTGCGATTCATGGGGTCGCAAAGAATTGCACATGACTTATCAACTGATCTTACTAACTATACTTTCCTTTGTTGTGCAAAAGCTTTGAAGTATAATTAGGTCCCATTTTTTTTATTTTTGCTTTTATTTCTATTACTCTGGGAAGTGGGTTATAGAGGATCCTGTTGTGATTTATGTCAGAGGGGTTTTGCCTGTTTTCCTCTCGCAGTTTTATAGCTTCTAGTCTTAGGTTTAGATTTTTATCCATTTTGAGTTTATTTTTGTGTATGGTGTTAGAAAGTGTTCTAGTTTCATTCTTTTACATGTGTTTGACCAGTTTTCCCAGCAACATTGTTAAAGAGATTGTCTTTTCTCCATTGTATATTCTTGCCTCCTTTTTCATAAATAAGGTGTCCATAGTGTGTGGACTTATATCTGGGCTTTCTATTTTGTTCCATTAATCTATATTTCTGTCTTTGTGCCGTTACCATACTGTCCTGATGATTGTAGCTTTAGAGTATAGTCTGAAGTCAGGCAGGTTTATTCCTCCAGTTCCATTCTTCTTTCTCAAGATTGCTTTTGCTATTTGAGGTTTTTTCTATTTCCATACAAATTGTGAAATTATTTGTTCTAGCTCTGTGATAAATACCATTGGTAGCTTGATAGGGATTGCATTGAATGTATAGATTGCTTTGGGTAGTATACTAATTTTCATTTAAGCAATTCTTCTGATCCTTTAAAAGGGTATATTTCTCCATCTATTTGTGTCATATTTGATTTCTTCCATCAGTGTTTTATAGTTTTCTATATATAGGTCTTTTGTTTCTTTAGGTAGATATATTCCTAAGTATTTTATTCTTTTTGTTTCCATGGTGAATGAAATTGTTTACATAATTTCTCTTTCTGTTTTTTCATTGTTAGTGTATACGAATGCAAGGGATTTCTCTATGTTAATTTTATTTTATTTATTTTTTATTTATTTATTTATTTTTTCTTAGAGCGCCTACTTTATTATGGACCTTTTCAGAAGCATATTTCTTTTCTTTTCTTTTCTTTTTTAGTTTTCTGGGTTTTTTTTTTTAATTTTATTTTATTTTTAAACTTTACAATATTGTATTAGTTTTGCCAAATATCGAAATGAATCTGCCACAGGTATACATTTGTTCCCCATCCTGAACTCTCCTCCCTCCTCCCTTCCCATACCATCCCTCTGGGTTGTCCCAGTGCACCAGCCCCAGGCATCCAGTATCTATATTAATTTTATATCCTGCAACTGTGCTATATTCATTGATTAGCTCTAGTAATTCTCTGGTGGAATCTTTAGGGTTTTCTATGTAGAGGATCATGTCATCTGCAAACAGAGAGAGTTTACGTCTTCTTTTCCAATCTATATTCCTTTTATTTCTTTTTCTTCCCTGATTGCTGTGGCTAAAACTTCAAAAACTATGTTGAATAGTAGTGGTGAGAGTGGGCACCCTTGTTGTGTTCCTGACTTTAGGAGAAATGCTTTCAATTTTTCATCATTGAGGATAATGTTTGCTGTGGGTTTGTCATATATGGCTTTTTTTATGTTGAGGTATGTTCCTTCTATGCCTGCTTTCTGGAGAATTTTTATCATAAATGGATCCTGAATTTTGTCAAAGGCTTTCTCTGCCTCTATTGAGATGATCATATGGTTTTTATGTTTCAATTTGTTAATGTCATGTATCACACTGATTGATTTGCAAATACTGAAGAATCCTCCTATCCCTGGGATAAATCCCACTTGGTCATGAAAAGTATTATCTTTTTAATATGTTGTCGGATTCTGTTTGCTAGAATTTTGTTGAGGATTTTTGCATCTAAGTTCATCAGTGATATTGGCCTATAGTTTTATTTTTTGTGGCATCTTTTTGTTTTGGTATTAGGGTGATGGTAGAATGAATTTGGCAGTTTATCTTCCTCTGGAATTTTCTGGAAGAGTTTGAGTAGGATAGGTTTTAGCTCTTCTCTAAATTTTGGGTAGAATTCACCTGTGAAGCTATCTCGTCCTGGGCTTTTGTGTGTTGAAGATTTTTTATTACAGTTTCCATTTCTGTGCTTGTGCTGGGTCTGTTAAGATTTTCTATTTCTTCTTGGTTCAGTTTCAAAGGTCATACTTCTCTAAGAATTCTTCCATTTCTTCCAAGTTGTCCGTTTTATTGTCATATATTTGCTGATAGTAGTCTCTTATGATCCTTTGTATTTCTGTGTTGTCTGTTGTGATTTCTCCATTTTCACTTGTAATTTTGTTTATTAGACATGAAATTTTTTAACCTGAGATAACCCTGAGTATCTGTCTCATGTGCTCTGAAAACCAGCCTCAGTATAATCGCAAAGAAGGAATTCCAAAACATCCTGACCAGTGACAGCAGCGTGGGGATAAGGCACCAGTGATAACTATGAAACCTACACACTCCTGTCTGTGTTCACCCTGGTCCACCTCTTAAAATTATAGTCACTTGACAGCAACACTTCATGCAGTCTTTTATCAGATAAAATAATGAGATTCTTCTCCATATTTGTTTCTCTAATTTAATCATGAGTTTAACTCGGCTGTGTATTAGATTTTCTTCTAGTTCTAATTCCAACCCTAAATAGCTGCTGACGTGGGCTTCCAGAAGCCCCTCTACCAAGGTCTAAGGAAGCTGAGAAACACTTATTGAAGGAAAGGATTGGGACTCAACAGGGAAGCCCGCACAGCTATACCATCATCTGCATTCCACGTGGAACATTAACAATAAGCAGACAATGGACCAGGACCAAAAAAAGTAAGAGTGCTGGGCACTCCAAACTACAATTTTTTTTTTTTCAATCAAAGCCCTAAACAGTTTTAAGTGTTGCAAAAATAAAAATGTGCTCTTTTGTCTATAGATCATTAACTCCATGGTTATAATGAAATAATTGCACAAGATACTATATTTAGTATTCTGATTTCTCATAAGTTTCAAATATTTCATAAGTCATATGACACTCAAGGGTAGAGGCAACATTTTCCAGGAATGAGGTCTTTCAATACATGTTTGTGGAGCTTCCTTCAACTAACAACGCCTGACACTGGATGGCAGTGAATGTTTATAAAAGACAGATAAGGGGGAAGATGGTCTTTCTCCTACCAACCACCCCTACCCACTGCCCTCTGTATTAGTTTCCTTTTGTTGCTGTAACATATTACCACAACATTAGTGGCTTAAAAGAACACAAACTTATTATCAAACAATTCTGTATGTCAGAAGCCCAACATGGGCATCACAGGGCTAAAACCAGTGTGTCAGCAGAGCTGTGTTCCTTTTTCAAGGCTATAAGGGAGAATCTGTTTGCTTGACTTTTATGGCTTCTCTCAGTTGCCTGACTCTTTGGCTCATGTCCCCCTTCCTTCATCTTCAGAGCCAGCAATGGCCAGTGGAGTCTCTCTCATGTGACATCACCCTGACATTGACTCTTCTGCTGCTCACTTCCATTTTTAAGGATCCTTGTGATTACCCTCGCACCACCGAGATAAACCAGGATAACTTCTTTATTTTATGATCAGCCATCTGCATCCTTTTTTTAATATAAATTTATTTTAATTGGAAGCCATCTGCATCCTTGATCTTCTGTTGTAACAACTTATTCACAGGTTCCAGGGGTTAAGGCATGTGCACATCTCAAGGGTCATTATTTGCCTACCATACTGTCAAATAAATAACCAGTGATAAGTCTTCAAAGGCATGGCAGAGAAGTCAGAAAGAAGTCGCACATGCATTTCTTGCTCCTTATTGTCTACCTCTCTTCCTTCTTTGTAATTTGATATTATAAAGAGAGCTTTCCAAAGAAAACTGAGTTGGGCTCCTGATGCTGCATGTTCATCTTGACCAGTGCTGGCAGGGGAGAATCTTAAGGACTCCATAGAGCAGTAACAGAGAGATAGGAGGACTCACAGGACATTCATTCATTTGTGACAGTGTTCCTGACAGCAACCAAAGCAAATTAAGTCCCTGGCTTTCTGGAATGTACATTCCATGAAGGAACAAAGCAATAAAAATAAGTTGGTGAATTTTAAAGTCTATTAGAAAGTGTTAAGAGCCATGGAGGACAATAAAACTGGGGAGAAGGTTAGGGAAAGTGGAAAGGGGACTAACCCCCTAACAGGACACTCAGTGATGTGTTTGTGTTATTTTACAGTGAGTCAGGCCTGGTGAAAAGTGCTTTACAAGATAATGCTCACCTTAGCCTGAAATGGTTGTTATTATTCCATCTTCTAGATAAGGAAAAAGAGGCTCAGAGGTGATGTCCCATGAATGATGAGTGGCACAGGCTGGTTGCTATCCATGTGTTCATCCTCCCCAAGCTATAGGGGTTTCCCAGACCAGAGTCACATTCAGGAAAGCAGGAGGTGGAGGACTAGATCCCTATGCTGACACATACCTGTTATTCCAAGGAAGAGGAAGTTCTGACTCCTGGGAGAGACTGTCTGGGCACTGAGGCCCAGGGATGGGGTTCTGTCAGGGGGAACCACATGGCCACCTGGGATAAGGGAGCCATCAGGTTTCTGTTCAGTTCTTAGCCTAGCCAATTCCTGGCTAAAAGATCACTAGAGGTTGGGTAGGAAGACGTGGGATGTATTCCTTTGTCTTAATACAAATGTAGACAGTCCTTGCTATGTGTCCAGGTCTTCCTAAGAGCTATACAAATAGGAACTGATTGTAATTCATATAATACACTACGAGGCCAGTGCTGTTATTGTCCCGGTCATAAATGAGGAAACTGAAGCCAAGACAGTTTCAGGTGTTTCCCTGGCCACGCTGCCATGGGAATTCCAATAGTAGTGACACCAAAACGAACATTATGAGTTGCTACCACATCTCAGGGACTGTGTGCTGTACCTTCAGTGCATTCATTAACCTTAGTTCCAATTGTGGACTCATCTGGAGAAGTTACATAGCTAACACATGGAGTCTCATCATTTCAGAACAAGGTATGAATCACTGAGTTAAGGCTTGCATAGGTCCTTCCTGCTGTAGGCCCTGTATTAAATGATTCTCTTGGTTTTTCTCAGGAAACAGGTGCTGGCATAGGCACCATTTCATGAATGAAGGCACAGAGGCTCAGGGGCATGAACTGATTTGTCAACAAGGCATGTCCAGAAATGATGAGTGCTGCTGCTGCTAAGTCGCTTCAGTCGTGTCCAACTCTGTGCGACTCCAGAGACGGCAGCCCACGAGGCTCCCCTGTCCCTGGGATTCTCCAGTCAAGAACACTGGAGTGGGTTGCCATTTCCTTCTCCAATGCCTGAAAGTGAAAAGTGAAAGTGAAGTCGCTCAGGTCGTCTACTTGAAAGTTATACAGTCATGTCCGACTCCTAGCGACCCCATGGACTGCAGTCTGCCAGGCTCCTCTGTCCATGGGATTTTCCAGGCAAGAGTACTGGAGTGGAGTGCCATTGCCTTCTCCGGAAATGATGAGTGGCTGAGTCCAAATGTGAGCCCAGAAAAAAAAAAAGAAAAGAAAAAAATAAAACACCAAAAAACAAAACAAAACAAAACAAACAAACAAAAAAAAAAATGTGAGCCCAGGTATGGCTGTGGCTGGTCTCTGGGATGTTGATCCACACAACTACACAACGTGGCTTCGGAAGGTACCAAGTCCAGGCATGATGACAACATCAATCATAGTTGATGATTATTGCAATAGGGATCAGGACTGTCCATCTGCAGTCAGTGAACATCAGGCTGTGTTCTAAGTCTTTTCATACATTAATTTATTAGCCCTGGCAACAGCCATGGAAGTAGATAATATATTACCCCATTTTACCAATGAGGTAACTAAGGCACAAGGAGGTTAAGTCACTTGCCCAGAGTCAGAGCTCATGAATGGCAGAGCTGGGATTGAGCACCAGGTAGCATGGCTGCAAAGCCCAGGCTCCTGAATGCTATCCAAGGAAGAAACAGCTCAGAGCCTGGCATGAGGCCAGCAGCTTTGGAGAAAGTGGGCCACAGAGATGAAGGACTGTGAGTGGGAGGATTCACTCCTGGGAAAATAGGGGCCAGTGTGAGTGGCTAATATGGTGACTGCCAGAGCTCATGGGCATTTCATGAACTAGTAAAAAAGTCGAGGCAAGAAATCCAGAGGCCTCGAAGTTAGAACTGGGATAGCCAAATCCTGCCTCAAATTCACTGCAGGAGAAAGAGCCACCCACCTAAGAGTGAGACGAGTGACCCAGAGAGAAGGCCTAGTGATAGACCTCAAGGCCAAGGCAGATCACCATTCCATTCAGTTCTTGATTTCAGTCTTTGCCGGGCCCAACTAGACATTTGGCCCTTGGTTTCTGGAATATACTGCACTGTACCCTATTCCCTTCTACTAGTAATAAATCCTCCCTTTGTTTTGAATCATTCTGAAGGGGACTTGATTCTAGCCCCACCAGTCCCTGGTAGAGACACAGGGAGACCAGGCAGGATGTGAGAGCCAAACAGTCTAGGAACTATAGTGAGGAGGAAGGGCCAGCCAGCCTGGAGCATGGGGCAGAGTCGAGGAGGCTGCGGGTTCCCTCAGGAGGTGTGGAGGAGGACCTATCCAGTCAAAGCAGGTCCTCCAGCTCTGCAGCATCACCTCCTGCTATGGGGTCCTTGGGGCTAGGTCTTCTAGGCCAGGAACTTGAAATTAAGGACATGGCCATATCCTCAAAGGTCACTGATCCCTAGAAAGTCAAAGACAGGCAGAGATGTCACCCTTGTGGCTAACAGAATGAGGCTAGAGTCAGTCACTGGAACAATCTAGAGGGACCCTAGCTCTGAATTCCCTGGGGGTGTGTACCTACTAGGGGCCTGGCTCCGTGATGAGCACTTTCTGTGCCACATCCAACTGATGACATGTCCCCAGCACTGGAGCCAGACTCCTAAGTCTGAACACAGCTTCTTCAACCTGACACTTGCCAGGTGTGTGGCCTTGGGGACCTCACTTCATTTCTCTGAGCAGCAATTTCTGCATCAATACCCTAATTGTTGCCACTACCAGGTTTCTGTGAGTGTGAAAGAGACAATGGTTATCAAGTGAACCCTGGGATGCCCAGCAGAAGTCTTTCGGTGCTTGGTATGTGTTTTCATACTTGGATTACCCATGAGGCCAACACTGTCAGCATCTCAATGTCAGTCAGTTTGCTGAGGCTCAGGGACAGTCAACCAGAAGTCAAACAGAGTCAGGTGTCAAATAAGCAGTGATCTGAACTCAGACAGGTCTTTCTGGTTCAGAGCCAGTGTGTATAACACCCATCCTCTGCCAGCACCAAAGGGTGGGATGAATATCCAGGACACCATCTCACAATCCACCTTCAGAGATGTATCTCAGCAGATGGAGGGAGCAGTTAAACTCCATTCAGCAACCCACACAGGCCTTCTTCTGCCTCCTCAAACAGTACATATCCCTGCCTTTGCCATGTGGTACTCTCTGCCTGGAAGGCCCGCTGGAAGGTATCATCCTCATACCTAAGCCCAAACCTTGCCTGCAAAGTTGACTTTAAGTGTTGCCCTGAGGCCTCCCCAGCACACAGTGGGTATTATCATGGTTAGAGTGGAGACTGTTGACTGACATATGGATTTTGAATATCTGCCAATGAAGAGCTGTGTGACCTTCAACAAGTAATTTTTCTAAGACTCAAAGTTTCTGCTCTGTAAAGTAAGGATGATAAGAAAATCTAATCATAAGGAGATGAGAGTTAAGTGAGGAAGTCATTGTACCTTGGTGCATAATAAGCGCTCACTTCAGTTCAGTTGCTCAGTCATGTCCGACTCTTTGCGACCCCATGGACTGCAGCACAACAGGCTTCCTGTCCATCAACAACTTCCAAGTTTACTCAAATTCATGTCCATTGAGTCGGTGATGCCATCCAACCATCTCATCCTCTATTGTCCTCTTCTCCTCCTGCTTTCAATCTTTCCCAGAGTCAGGGTCTTTTTAAATGAGCCAGTTCTTCACATCAGGTGGCCAAAGTATTGGAATTTCAGCTTCAACATCAGCCCTTCTAATGAATATTTAGGACTGATTTCTGCTGAGAGCCGGCATATTGCATATTGAGTGCATATTGCATATTGAGTGCAGCACTTTC
The DNA here is from genome assembly GCF_002263795.3 of Bos taurus. Lineage (NCBI taxonomy): Eukaryota > Metazoa > Chordata > Mammalia > Artiodactyla > Bovidae > Bos > Bos taurus. Next base: position 20,671 of record NW_020191373.1, read on the forward strand.
CATAGCATCATCTTTCAGCATCTGGAATAGCTCAACCAGAATTCTATCACTGCTGGGAGCCAGCGTGAGGAACTCCATCCATGGCAAAGATCATGAGGAAGGAGGCTCAGCATACGCAAAGGTGGGATCGAGCCTCAGGAGTCCCCCTGGAAATTCTCAAGCATCTACCCCCAAAACCAGAGTCTGCCTATTTTCTGCTTTGTGCTTTCACCTACACCTCTGACTTTATGGGGGGCTGTCCCCCACTACCTCTCTCTGAAAAAAGAGTTAGCTTACAGCTCCAGTTAATAATTCCTGGCTGTGACAGTGTTTCAACCTACAAACTCCTTTGGAAATCCTCTAGCCTGCCTGAATAGGTTTTTCCGGCCACATGTGATTGCTCAGAGCCTCCCAACTGTGAGAGGCATGAGATGTTCTAAACTGTCTAAATACAGATTCTTTAGAGTAGTTAAAAGATTTATTAGAAATTGTATTGGTGAAGGGTTTTTCATTTGTTGGGCCAATGTTTGCTGCTAAGTTTCCATATCCCTTACCTGCTGTGTCCCTGGCAGTGTATTGATTAATATAATTGGTGTAAGTAGTAGCTTTAATGTTTGTAACCTGGGACCCTTGAGTTAATTCTTTTTCTTGTTATAGCCCACCACACCTTTGCCCTATAGGAATGCAACTTTAATGCTTTTGGAGGGTGGCTCTTGACTAATCACCTTTAGAGAAAAGTAAGTTTTCTGAAGAAAGTGTCTTAAAATGTTAACAGGCCTCCGGGCCAGAAGATGATGCAAATCACCTAAACTTTTGCATATGATAAGTTTGCAGGAAGAAAGCCTGGCTTACTGCATGACTCTACCCCTTCCCCCATTATCCTCTATGCATAACTTAAGGTATAAAAACTACTTTGAAAAATAAAGTGCAGGGCTTGTTCACCAAAACTTGGTCTCCCCATGTCGCTCTCTCTCTCAAATTCTGGCTGAGTCTCCATCTGGAGCGTGGAACCTGCCATGCTTACTAATTATGCCTGGGCTTCTAAGATCCGACCAGGGAGGCCTCAGTGTCTCCTCTCCTTCGGGAGAACAGAAGGAAGCCTGCGGCCTACATAAGTGGTGCAAACTTCTTGTCTTGAAGTTTTATCGGTCTCCCGCATAAACCAAGCTACTCAGCCTCTTTTCTCCACTGAATTTTCCTACTGAGCTATCCTCATTCTATTACTCTTTATATCTTTGATTAATATTTAAATAAATAGGTCGCTGAAGCTGTCTCTCCTTCGAATACCCTGGATCAGCTGGGGCTGGACCCCAGCAGATTTCCTTTACAATGAACTGCTTGGGATCTTCTTGCTGTGCAAGGGACTCTCAAGAGTCTTCTCCAACACCACAGTTCAAAAGAATCAAATCTATCATGCTCAGCTTGCTTTATAGTCCAACTCTCACATCCATATGTGATAACTGGAAAACATAACTCTGACTAGATGGACCTTTGTTGGCACAGTAATGTCTCTGCTTTTAAATATGCTGTCTAGGTTTGTCATAGCTTTTCTTCCAAGGAGCATGTATCTTTTAATTTCATGGCTGCAGTCATCATATGCAGTGATTTTGGAGCTCCCAAAAATAAAGTCAGCCACTGTTTCCACTGTTTCCCTATCTATATGCCATGAAGTGATGGGACCAGATACCATGATTTTGGTTTTCTGAATGTTGAGTTTTAAGTCAACTTTTTCACTCTCCTCTTTCACTTTCATGAAGAGGCTCTTTAGTTCTTCTTCAATTTCTGCCATAATTGTGGTGTTATTTACATATCTGATGTTATTGATATTTCTCCAAGAAAACTTGATTTCAGCTTGTGCTTCATCCAGTCCAGGATTTCTCACGATATATTCTGCATATAAGGTAAATAAGCAGGGTGACAACATACAACCTTGATGCACTCCTTTCCAGATTTGGAACCAGTCTGTTGTTCCATGTCTAGTTCTAACTGTTGCTTCCTGACCTGCATACAGATTTCTCAGGAGGCAGGTCAGGTGGTCTGGTATTCCCATCTCTTTCAGAATTGTCCACAGTTTGTTATGATCCACACAGTCAAAGGCTTTGGAATATTCAATAAAGCAGAAGTACATGGTTTTCTGTAACTCTCTTGCTTTTTTGATGATCCAATGGATGTTGGCAATTTGATCTCTGGTTCCTCTGCCTTTTCTAAATCCATCTTGAACATCTGGAAGTTCACGGTTCATGTACTGTTGAAACCTGGCTTAGAGAATTTTGAGCATTACTTTGCTATCGCATGAGATGAGCACAATTCTGTGATAGTTTGAGCATTCTTTGGCATTGTCTTTCTTAGTGATTGAAATGAAAACTGATCTTTTCCAGTCCTGTGACCACTGCTGAATTTTCCAAATTTGCTAGCATATTGAATGTAACACTTTTGCAGCATCATCTTTTAGGATTTGAAATAGCTCGACTGGGATTCCATCAAGTCCACTAGCTTTGCTTGTAGTGATGCTTCCTAAGGCCCACTTGACTTCAAATTCCAGAATGTCTGGCTCTAGGTGAGTGATCACACCATCGTGATTATCTGGTTCATGAATATCTTTTTTGTATAGTTCTTCTGTGTAGTCTTGCACCTTTTCTTAATATCTTCTGCTTTTGTTAGGTCCATTCTATTTCTGTCCCTTATTATGCCCATCTTTGCATTAAAAGTTCCCTGGAAATCTGTAATTTTCTTGAAGAGATCTCTAGTTGTTCACATTTTATTGTTTTCATCTATTTATTTGCACTGATCATTGAAGAATGCTTTATTATCTCTCCTTGCTATTCTTTGGAACTCTGCATTCAAATAGGTGTATCTTTCCTTTTCTCCTTTGCCTTTCACTTCTCTTCTTTTCATAGCTATTTGTAAGCCCTCCCAGATAATCATTTTGCCTTTTTGCATTTCTTTTTCTTGGATATGGTCTTGATCCCTGTCTCCTTTACAATGTCATGAACCTCAGTCCATAGTTCTTCAGGCACTCTGCCTATCAGATCTAATCCCTTGAATCTATTTTTCACTTTCACTGTATAATCGTATGGAATTTTATTTAGGTCATATCTGAATGGTCCAGTGATTATCCCTACTTTCTTAGATTTAAGTCTGAATTTGGCAATAAGGAGTTCATGATCTGAGCCACAGTCAGCTTCTGGTCTTGTTTTTGCTGACTGTATAGAGCTTATCCATCTTTGACTGCAAAGAATATAATCAGTTTGATTCTGGTATTGACATCTGGTGATGTCCATGTGTAGAGTCTTCTCTTGTGTTGTTGTAAGAGGGTGTTTGCTATGACCAGTACATTCTCTTGACAAAACTCTATTAGCCTTTGCCTTCTTTCATTCTGTACACCAAGGCCAAATTTGCCCATTATTCCAGGTATATCTTGACTTCCTACATTTGCATTGCAGTCCCCTATAATGAAAAGAACATCTTTTGGGGGTTAGTTCTAGAAGGTCTTGTAGGTCTTTATAGAACTATCCAACTTCAACTTCTTCAGCATACCAGTCAGGGCATAGACTTCGATTACTGTGATACTGAATGGCTTGCCTTGGAAATGAACAGAGATCATTCTGTCATTTTTGAGATTGCATCCAAGTACTGCATTTCAGACTCTTTTGTTGACTATGATGGCTACTCCATTTCTTCTAAGGGATTCTTGCCCACAGTAGTAGATATAATGGTTATCTGAGGTAAATTCACCCATTCCAATACATTTTAGTTTGCTGATTCCTAAAATGTCAATGTTCACTCTTGCCATCTGTTTGACCACTTCCAATTTGCCTTGATTCATGCAACTAACATTCCAGGTTCCTATGCAATATTGTTCTTTACAGCATCGGACTTTACTTCCATCACCAGTCACATCCACAACTGGGTGTAGTTTTTCCTTTGGCTCCATCTCTTCATTATTTCTGGGGTTATTTCTCCACTGATCTCCAGTAGCATATTGAGCACCTACCGACCTGGGGAGTTCATCTTTCAGTGTCCTATCTTTTTGCCTTTTCATACTGTTGATGGGGTTCTCAAGGCAAGAATACTGAAGTAGTTTGCCATTCCCTTCTCCAGTGGATCACGTTTTATCAGAACTCTCCACCATGACCCATTCATCTTGGGTGGCCCTTCACAGCATGGCTCATAGTTTCATTGAGTTAGACAAGCTTGTGGTCCATGTGATCAGATTAGTTAGTTTTCTGTGATTGTGGTTAAGCACAATGAAGGCCAACTCTTAAGGTTGTTTTGTTATTAATATTTCCCCTATTTACTCCCTCAGCAACCTGAACAAGCACAACTAAACTGCATTTTTGCTTTTGTCATGCCAAATTCCCTGCATGCACACACACATTCACACACACAAAATGCCAAAATGAGGACATGTGAAACAGGGGCTATTTTAGCTGGAACTCTCTTCAAAGAGGTGACACTTGAACAGAGCCTGAAAGGATGTGAGAGTGTGTCCAGTGTGAGATCATGTGATGGTGTCCCAGGTAAAGAGAACTCCAATGGCAAAGGCAGGGATGAGGGGAAGAGCTTGGCACATTCAGCTCTGTGTGCCTGGGAGGCAGAAGGCAAGGAGAGAAGAGAAGGAGGCGTGGTCAAAGGTGGTCCCCCAGGACACAAAATCAATTACTGACTGAGCACCTCGTTCAGGCTATGCTCTTCCTGAACAGGAGCTCACATTCCAGAGCCAAGATCATCCATAGGAACTAAGCAAATGACCAAGAGAATCCTGATGACAACAAAATAAGAGTAAGGCAGGAGAGACTGGGGGCGATTTTCCACAGGGTAACCAGGGTAATCATGGGAAATGTAGGGCTGGATGAAGCACAGGCTGGAATCAAGACTGGCAGGAGAAATATCAATAACCTCAGATACGCAGATGACACCACCTTTATGGCAGAAAGCAAAGAAGAACTAAAGAATCTCTTGATGAAAATGAAAGAGGAGAATGAAAAGTTGGCTTAAAACTCAACATTGAGAAAACTAAGATCATGGCATCTGATCCCATCACTTCATGGCAAATAGATGGGGAAACAATGGGAACAGTGACAGACTTTATTTTCTTGGGCTCCAAAATCACTGCATATGGTGACTGCAGCCATGAAATTAAAAGACACTTGCTCCTTGGAAGAACAACCTAGACAGCATATTAAAAAGTAGAGACATTACTTTGCCAACAAAGATCTATCTAATCAAAGCTATGGTTTTTTCAGTAGCCATGTATGGATGTGAGAGTTGGACTGTGAAGAAAGCTGAGCACTGAAGAATTGATGCTTTTGAGCTATGGTGTTGAAAAAGACTCTTGAGAGTCCCTTGAACTGCAAGGAGACCCAACCAGTCCGTTCTGAAGGAGATCAGCCCTGGGTGTTCTTTGGAAGCAATGATGCTAAAGCTGAAACTCCAATACTTTGGCCACTTCATGCGAAGAGTTGACTCATTGGAAAAGACTCTGATGCTCGAGGGATTGGGGTCAGGAGGAAAATGGGACAACAGAGGATGAGATGGCTGGATGGCATCACCGACTCTATGGACATGAGTTTGAGTGAACTCTGGGAGTTGGTGATGCACAGGGAGGCCTGGCATGCTGCAATTCATGAGGTCACAAAGAGTCGGACACAACTGAGGGACTGAACTGAACTGAAGACTCTTGAGAGTCCCTGGGACTGTAAGGAGATCCAACCAGTCAATACTAAAGGATATCAGTCCTAAATATTCATTTTAAGGGCAGATGCTGAAGCTGAAACTCCAATACTTTGGCCACCTTATGTGAAGACCTGACTCATTTGAAAAGACCCTTATGCTGGGAAAGATTGAAGGCAGGAGGAAAGGGGATGACAGAGAATGAGATGGTTGGATGGCATCACCGACTCAATGGATGTGAGTTTGAGTAAGCTCTGGGAGATGGTGAAGGACAGGGAAGCCTGGCGTGCTGCTGTCCATGGGGTCGAAAAGAATCAAACATGACTGAGCAACTGAACTGAACCAAGGAAGGCTTCTCCAAGGAGGGGACATTGGAGTGAGTCTGGAACAAAGTGAAGGATGAAGCCATGTGGACAACTAATGAAAAAAAAAGTAGGGAGGGGTAAATCCTGATGGCCATCAGGGCTGTGGTGAGAGTAAACGAGATGACTGAGACTGGTGTATATTTACATCCAAAGGGACACTTGGCTTCTGATTACAGCTGCATGAACTTGCATAAGGACTCAACCTCTCAATCCTCTTTGAGGACTGTGCCTCACAGTCCTCCTCTGTCTAATGGGTATAAAAATAGTACCCATTTTACAGACCTGTTGTTGGTTTGAAACACGTACATGGCAAGTGCTAAATATGAGCTTTTATTTTCCACAGGATTAGCACTTTGGTGAATGTTTTTGGTGTAAATAAGGTAATGAACTTTTGAAAACGTGGGTGGCTTTCTTGCTTTTTAAGCATTTAAATGAATGTGGTATTTCAGACTTTTGATTTTATTTAAATGTTTATAGGTACGGTAACTTTTCCAACTGTTAGTAAGAATTTGCCTACATTTAACTAGTTAAATCCATAAGCTTTAAATATCCTTTGTGTGTTTTTTCTTTAGAGAAATGTTTAAAGAAGCAATTATTTCATAAGTAAATTCTGGAGAATGGGTCTCAACAGGCCAGTGGGACGCTAGCTGTTTTAGCATTGCAGCTGGCCTTGTGCATGTCCATCCCCAAAGGTCAGCCTGCTCAAGGAAATTTCCATCAGAACACTGGATCACTCCTCTTGCCAAGGGGCTTGTTGTGGTGGAGGAGCTGACACACTGGTCTGGCCTGGCTGATGCTTCTCTTGTTCCCAGGGAGTAGATTCAACGTCTTGCTGAGTCCACACGGCAATGAACATAGACCATTCCCTAGCTCTGGCTCCTGATACACATGGGCCTCTCTTCCCTCAGGTAACAGCCAGAAGCACTGGGACTGAGGGCCCCTCCCTCCTCATGGCAGTTTTGTGGCTGCCCACCTGAGGTATCTAATCTCCAGCCCCTCCCTCTGTCACTTCAGGCCCACTTGAAATAACCTTAAGATTCCCTCCCCTAAATCTGATCCCCTGGCTGTGCCCAGGTCTACATCTAAAGTTCTCTGAATATCTCCATCCTAGACCCCTGCTAAAACTGCAGACATGCTTGTCCAGATGTCTATGTGACACACACAGACACACACACTTTTGAACATCTCAGAATCACCCCATCCAAAAGTCAACCTCTGACCTTCCTCCAACACACAACCAGCTCCCTCCACCCAACTTCTCCATCTCCATTCTTCCAGAAGTTCAGGGGGAAAAAATAAAGGAAGAGAAAGAAAAAGAAACAAATAGAAAACAATCTTAGGATGGTCCTTCACTCCCTTCCTTCTTCTTTCACAGTATCCAATACAGCAGGGAACCCTGAAGGCTTGGCTCTCCTCCCTGCCATCACTCTGGCCTGGCCCAGCAAAACTGCCAGCAGCCTCCTCTTTGGTTTCCCTGCCTCCAACTTCATCACTGCTCCCTCCACCTCCCTATCTTCCCTGAGCAACCCTTGGGAAACTTTGAAAATATTAACCCAGATTGTGTCCCTTTTCTGGTCACAACTCCCCAGGGCCTGCAAAGCCCTAGGAATGAAGGTTCCAGATGTGACTCCTCCACTCACTCTCAGTTCCTTGCAGATGGCACAGGGATCCTAGGTTTGCCAGATGCTCCGGATTCAGTCGCACAGCCAAGCCTTTGACATGCTAGTCCCTCTGCTTGCAGCTGTCCCACATCTTTTCTCACTGGCTGTCAGGAGGGGACATCACTCATGAGCACCCCTCTGTCCTGGACATGGTCGCCTGCACTTCAGTGCCCTGAGCAGGCACTTTCATCTAGGGGCTTTAGGATTTGGGTGATGATCTGGGAATGGCAGCACCCACCTGTGCAGGTCCATCAGTGCAGAGGCCGCCACCAGAGCCGGCAGAGGCAGGCGACAAGGGCAGCGAACCGGGCTTTGTAGTTCCCAGTCCAGGACACAGCCCCGAAGTGGCCCCTGTAAGGCATGGAAACATCCCTCCCCCGCCTCCTCATTGGTTCAACTATGCTCAGGTGCAGCCCCTTCTGGGTGATGTAGTTCCCACAGCGCCAGGCCGAGGCCTTTGGTCTGGAGCTCACAGACCAATACGCATAATCCTAAGGGTGAGAGTTTTGTGAAGTTCAGGATTTTCAGTCAGCGCAAAAAGACTTCAGACAGGACCGTGGTGGTGAATATGGAGGAGGTGTAGACTGAAGAAAAACACACAACCTAAAAGTTGAGAGTTATGTTTGGACTGTACCAGAGCCCAGGAAACAGCCTCTCAGAGGGCTCTGAGAAACTGTTCAAAGAGGTAAGGGAGGAGCCAGTGTATATAGGAGTTTTTGGTGGAAAAAAAGAAAACATGTATTGGAATAAGAAAATGTTACCGCTAAGCACAAAATGAACATCGCTAGTTGAGTAATTTAGCACTTTTCTTTCTATGGAAAGATTCAAAAGCCTGGGGTCATGGAAATCATTCCTTTGATGTTCATCTCAGCTATCTAGGGCCAGAATCTCGGTGTTTCCCACCCCAGGCCATTCAGGGTGCACATTCAGGGATGGTTTCAGTGGCTGCTGACCGGCTGGCCAAAACATCCTTTCTTTGCTGAATTGGCAGGTGAGGTTGTTTGTCCATGGAGGCATGCCAGGTCATGAAGCTAGTAGACAAGGGCAGCTGCTGCCTCTGGTTCCATCAAAAAATAAAATCTCCCCTGTATAGTTGTAAACTGTGTCACACACCAGCGAGCGATACTGTTGTATCCAGGTACAGTTTTTTTTAGGAATATGAGAACTATCTCAGAAAAAAATGTGACTTACCAAGTGCCATTTCCTGTGGGGATAGTGGCTGCACTGGTCACAGTCAACAGGTATGGAAAGCGGCCATTTGAGCCCTGAGTAAAAGTTAGGGACGCCATGATCTCATTCCCTTGCTGGAAAGTGATTATAATTTCCCGTGAAACTTTAGTGACAGTGTCAGTGTTGTGTAGGGAACTGAGATTACCTCAGAAAAACGGTTGTGAAATAGCTGCTTATTTAAAGCTATGGATCATCATCATGTAGTAGCAGAAAGAGCTCTGGGTAAACATGTCTGTGATATTTGAAAAGGTTAGGATCTCATTGAAGTTTGACCAGGGAACTCTGAAGCCTGAGAAGCTGAGGTCATGGTTGCACTGGAAACTTGACTATCCTGAGGCTTTGACTTTCAAAAGTTTATGTTTTTATCATTCTTGAGCTCACTGAGCAATACTGTTTCAGAAACCAGTAATCACGAAACCAAGAACCACACTTGGAGAGTTGGAGAACTCAGATTTATTATGCCAGCGGGCCCAGAGGAGTTAACACTCCAGCTCTGAGCCCTGAACAAAGGGGTTATAGGGTTTTTATAGACAGACTGTAGTGGGCAACACTGCCTGTTAACAGGATGGTTTAAACTAAGGGGTTTCATGGGCGTGGGAACAGTGGTCAAGATGGGGAAGGGGATGCCTGACCCGGACAGGCATGATTAAGCAGGTTCACAGAGGCTGGGCAATTGCAAAGAGCAGGACAAGAGTGAGTGAGATAAATTCCAGTTTCTAGTATTGCAAGTCCCCACTTTCTGAGACTACATGACCTACATGATCCAGGCTTTGCAAGGAGCAAGCTGAGTTACAGAGGCAGAACAAGCAGGAGGCTATGTAAAATTTTCATTTTTCCTCTTCATTACCAACACGAAGAGAGAGGCAAAATGGGAATTTGGAAAGATTTTTCAAACAGTAATGGCTCACACGGTTAGTTACTCAGAACTTACCCATTGGTTTGTCTACTAAAAAAATGCACAACGTAAAAGTTGAGAATTACGTTTTATTTGCTGGACAAAACTGAGGATTTAAGCCCTGGAGACATCCTCTGAGATGGCTCTAAGGGACTACTCCAAAGAGGTAAGGGAAGAGCCAGGATATATGGGATTGTGTAATGAAAACTAGGTAGCCGGAACATCAAAAGATGACTGTTGATTAAAGAAAACCAGACATCTCAAGTTAATAAATGTAGCACTTTTCTGTGTATAGGAAGATGCAAGAGTCTGGGCTCACTGAAGTCACTGAAATCATTCTTTTGATATGCATCTTAACTATCTAGGGTCAGAATCATGCTTTTCTCCCTCTTGAATCCCCTCAGGGTGCACAGGGTTGGGAGAGGTTGGCTGCTGGCTTAATGGCTGCTGCATCCTTTGTTTACTGATACAGCAGGCAAGTTTTCATCCACGGGTTTGACCAAATGTTATTCAGGCTTCTCTCCACAAACCCCACATTTTGGCTCACCCTCAAGCTTAAGCAAGCACTAAGATGCAACTCACTGCTGGCTGTCCACAAGACAAACATTTCCTGTTAAACTGCCCTACTCATGCTGCCTTCTCACCCCCACAATCCCCTCACACTCCAGCAAAGTTCCTGCTAGCCCTACTTATCCCTCTTTTTTTAAAAAAAAAAAAAAAAAAATGCTTTTCTGTTTGATTTTGAGATGCCTGTGGATTTTGTGGTCAGTGGACTTTCCCTATTGCAATGGTCTTTTTGACTGAAGTCTTTCTGACTTAAGTCTGGATTTTTTTTTTTTTTTTATTTGACAGTTTCATATGGCCAGGAGTTGGATCAGGATTGGACTTTCCATATGGGACTCTGTCATTCCTGTCCAGATAACTAACTGCACCTTGCAGATCCTTTGAACTCTCTTGTTCATGAATTTGGGAATCCAAGCAGTGCTCTGGAAGTCAAGTCTGTTACAGCATAATAAGGAGTTATTTTGATTCTTTTGAATAAAGAAGTTTTTCTCTGGCATTTTGAGTGGGGACTCATTCCTTGACTCTTGAGCAGGAAACTTTCCCTACTCTTCAGTATGAAGACTCTAGTAGTTTTCCTTGACTCACCTAATGGGAATTGGGGGAGGAAATATTTTTGGCACTTCAGACAGGGACTGTACAAAGGAATAAAGGGGCAGGATATTTTCCAGGCTCCTTTAAGTTCTTATCTCTGATTTGATTAATAAATCTGATCTCTGGTAGCCTGGGCCTGCAATAACCTGAAGTGGGGCTTTGGTTCCCAGCTAGAGATTGAGACTGGGTCACAGATGTGAGAGTACCAGATCCTAGCCACTCGATCAGTGGTCAGTGACAAGTGCCGAGCCCTTAGGCTTTGAAGAAAAGAATTCCCATAAAGACAAAAAGTAGTAAAACAAGTAAACTATTAACAGAAAAAGCATAGAGTACGTATGGATAGGCACAAAGGCAGACACAGAGGGAGAGTTCCTGAGTTTGTGCCCTCATGGTAGTTTGAATTACTTTTATGAGGCATTTTTCTGGGTTTCCTTTGGGCCAATCATTCTGATTTGCCTGGTTCACAGTCCATTTTGGTATATCTCAGGATCCTCTCATGTGTGTGCACACATCTCTTAACCAAGTCAGTTCAGTTCAGTCACTCAGTCGTGTCTGACTCTTTGCGAACCCATGAATCACAGCACGCCAGGCCTCCCTGTCCATCACCAACTCCCGGAGCCCACCCAAACCCATATCCATCGACAGTGATGCCATCAAGCCATCTTATCCTCTGTCGACCCCTTCTCTTCCTGCCCCCAATCCCTCCCAGCATCAGGGTCTTTACTAATGAGTCAACTCTTCACATGAGGTGGTCAAAGAATTGCAGTTTCAGCTTCAGCATCAGTCTTTCCAATGACCACCCATGACTGGTCTCCTTTAGGATGGACTGGTTGGATCTCCTTGCAGTACAAGGGACTCTCAAGAGTCTTCTCCAACACCACAGATCAAAACCATCAATTCTTCAGTGCTCAGCTTTCTTCACAGTCCAACTCTCACATCCATACACGACCATTGGAAAAACCATGTGAGTGAGTGAGTGAAGTCATCCAGTCATGTCTGACTCTTTGCGACCCAGTGGATTGTAGCCTACCAGGCTCCTCCATCCATGGGATTTTACAGGCAAGAATACTGGAGTGGATTTCCATTTCCTTCTCCAGCAGATCTTTCAGACCTAGGGATCGAACCTGGGTCTCCTGCATTATAGGCAGATGCTTTACTGTCTGAGCCACCAGGGAAGCCATAGCCTTGACTAGATGGACCTTTGTTGGCAAAGTAATATCTCTGCTTTTCAATATGTTATCTAGGTTGATCATAAATTTCCTTCCAAGGAGTAAACGTCTTTTATTTTTTTTTTTTCTTGGTTCACTAGCTTTGGGGAGAAAACACTGTGAATATCTTATACAAAGGTAAAGAAAGAAATATATTTTGCTGAGTTAAACAAATAATTCAAAATTAACATATATTTTATATTATATTTAATATGCCTTACATTGATAATTTTGAGTCTTATTACAGAAATTTAATGAAAATACACAAAATTATACTGACAAGTTCATATGTGTGGGGCATTTTTTTTTATAAACAGGAAATAACATTTCTTTCTATGAATATTTTGTGTGTGCTTGAATCATTATTCTATTGGAGTTATGATGCATTTCTCACTGAATCACAAGCACATTTATGAAAATATTAATTCTTGATATGGGTTATTTAGGTAGATCTTTTTTCTGACTTTAGTTTTTGCATTTTATTTTATTTATTATGCATATTAATAATTTTTTTTTAATTTTAAGTCAGATTCACTTCTTTTCTTGGGTTGTTTGTTGTTTTGGATGTTTTCCTTCATTGCTGTTATGTATGGAAAGGACTCTCATATTCCAAGATGACAAGAGTCACCAGTTTTTAACTTAGAATTTCTATATATCCAAATTTTACATTTAAATGTTGATGCCTCTGGAATTAAATCTACATGTATAAGGACATATAGAAATGACTTGATTTTTTTCAAGTGTTTATTATAATTCCTAGTATCAATTACTAAATAATCCCTTTTTCTCCACTGATTTTTTGATTACTTTCATTATACAATCAATGAAATATATATATATATATATATAAAGCTATGCTTATAAATTTTGTGTGTGTGAGAGGGATTTCATTAGTTCTTGTTCTTTAAAGTTATTTTAACTTTCTGCATATATTTTAATGTTACTGCTGCTAAGTCGCTTCAGCCGTGTCCAACTCTGTGCAACCCCATAGATGGCAGCCCACCAGGCTCCCCTGTCCCTGGGATTCTCCAGGCAAGAACACTGGAGTGGGTTGCCATTTCCTTCTCCAATGCATCAAAGTGAAAAGTCAAAGTGAAGTTGCTCAGTCGTGTCTGACTTTGAGTGACCCCATGGACTGGAGCCTACCAGGCTCCTCCATCCATGGGATTTTACAGGAAAGAGTACTGGAGTAGGGTGCCAACATGTGTCTAAACTAACTACACTTCCGGAATAACCTTAGTAGGACTTAACCAAGTCACCACAAAATCATAAGGTGCCTGGGACTAGAAAATTATTAGATTTATAAATGAATTCAAGAAGATTAGAAATCTTTATAGCAACAATATTTTCATCTAGGAACTTCTAGTTCCTTAATAATTTTTTAGATATATCTTAAAAAAATTTTTTTTAAACGTCTTTTAATTTCATGGCTACAATCACCATCTGCAGTGATTTTGGAGCCCAAAAAAATAGAGTCTGACACTGTTTCCACTGTTTCCCCATCTATCTGCCATGAAGTCATCTATCTGCCATGCAGTGATGGGACCAGATGCCATGATCTTCATTTTCTGAATGTTGAGCTTTAAGCCAACTTTTTCACTCTCCACTTTCACCTTCATCAAGAGGCTTTTTAGTTCCTCTTCACTTTCTGCCATAAGGGTGGTGTCATCTGCATATCTGAGGTTATTGATATTTCTCCCGGCAATCTTGATTCCAGCTTGTGCTTCTTCCAGCCCAGCGTTTCTCATAATGTACTCTGCATATAAGTTAAATAAGCAGGGTGACAATATACAGCCCTGATGTACCTCTTTTCCTATTTGGAACCAGTCTGTTGTTCCATGTCCAGTTCTAACTGTTGCTTCCTGACCTGCATATAGGTTTCTCAAGAGACAGGTGAGATGGTCTGGTATTCCCATCTCTTTCATAATTTTCCACAGTTTATTGTGATCCACACAGCCAAAGGCTTTGGCATAGTCAATAAGCAGAAATAGATGTTTTGCTGGAAATCTCTTGCTTTTTCGATGATGCAGCAGATGTTGGCAATTTGATCTCTGGTTCCTCTGCCTTTTCTAAAACCAGCTTGAACATCTGAAAGATCACAGTTCACATACTGATGAAACCTGGCTTGAAGAATTTGGAGCATTACTTTCCTAGCTTGTGAGATGAGTGTACTTTTGCAGTAGTTTGAGCATTCTTTGGCAATGCCTTTCTTTAGGATTGAAATGAAAACTGACCTTTTTCAGCCCTGTGGCCACTGCTGAGTTTTCCAAATTTGCTGGCATATTAAGTACAACACTTTCACAGCACCATCTTCCTGGATTTGAAATAGCTCAACTGGAATTCCATCACCTCCACTAGCTTTGTTCGTAGTGATGCTTTCTAAGGCCACTTGACTTCACATTCCAGGATGTCTGGCTCTAGGTGAGTGATAACACCATCATGATTATCTGGGTTGTGAAGCTCTTTTTTGTAAAGTTCTTCTGTGTGTTCTTGCCACCTCTTATTAATATCCTCTGCTTCTGTGAGGTCAATACCATTTCTGTGTTTTATCGAGCCCATCTTTGCATGAAATGTTCCCTTGGTATCTCTAATTTTCTTGAAAAGATCTCTAGTCTTTCCCATTCTGTTGTTTTCCTCTACTTCTTTGCATTAATCACTGAGGAAGGCTTTCTTATCTCTCCTTGCTATTCTTTGAAACTCTGCATTCAGATGCTTATATCTTTCCTTTTCTCCTTTGCTTTTTGCTTCTCTTCTTTTCACAGCTATTTGTAAGGCCTCCCCAGACAGCCATTTTGCCTTTTTGCATTTCTTTTCCATGGAGATGGTCTTGATTCCTGTCTCCTGTACAATGTCATGAACCTCAGTCCATAGTTCATCAGGCACTCTGTCTATCAGATCTAGTCCCTTAAATTTATTTCTCACTTCCACTGTATAATCATAAGGGATTTGATTTAGGTCATACCTGAATGGTCTAATGGTTTTCCCTACTTTCTTCAATTTCAGTCTGAATTTGGCAATAAGGAGCTCATGATTTGAGCCACAGTCAGCTCCCAGTCTTGTTTTTGTTGACTGTATAGAGCTTCTCCATCTTTGGCTGCAAAGAATATAATCAATCTGATTTCGGTGTTGACCATCTGGTGATGTCCATGTGTAGAGTCTTGTCTTGCATTGTTGAAAAAGGGTGTTTGCTATGACCAGTGCATTCTCTTGGCAAAACGCTATGAGCCTTTGTCCTGCTTCATTCTGCATACCAAGGCCAAATTTGCCTGTTACTCCAGGTGTTTCTGGACTTCCTACTTTTGGATTCCAGTCCCCTATAATGAAAAGGACATCTTTTTTGGGTGTTAGTTAAAAGGTCTTGTAGATCTTCATAGAACCGTTCAACTTCAGCTTCTTCAGCATTACTGGTTGAGGTATAGGCTTGGATTACCATGATATTGAATGGTTTGCCTTGGAAACGAACAGATCATTCTGTGGTTTTTGAGACTGCATCCAAGTACTGCATTTCAGACTCTTTTGTTGACCATGATGGCTACTCCATTTCTTCTAAGGGATTCCTGCCTGCAGTAGTAGATATAATGGTCATCTGAGTTAAATTCACCCATTCCAGTCCATTTTAGTTCACTGATTCTTAGAATGTCGATGTTCACTCTTGCCATCTCCTGTTTGACCACTTCCAATTTGCCTTAATTCATGGACGTGACATTCCAGGTTCCTATGCAATATTGCTCTTTACAGCATCGTACTTTGCTTACATCACAAGTCACATCCACAACTGGGTATTGTTTTTGCATTGGCTCCGTCCCTTCATTCTTTCTGGAGTTGTTTCTCCACTGATCTCCAGTAGCATATTGGGCACCTACTGACCTGGGAAGTTCATCTTTCAGTGTCCTATCTTTTTGCCTTTTCATACTATTCATGGGGTTCTCAAGGCAAGAATACTGAAGTGGTTTGCCATTCCCTTCTCCAGTGGACCACATTCTGTCAAACCTCTCTGCCATGACCCGCCCATCTTGGGTTGCCCCACAGGCATGGCTTAGTTTCATTGAGTTAGACAAGGCTGTGGTCTGTGTGATCAGATGGGCTAGTTTTCTGTGATTATGGTTTCAGTGTGTCTGACCTCTGATGCCCTCTTGCAACACCTACAGTCTTACTTGGGTTTCTCTTACCTTGCACGTGGGGTATGTCTTCATGGCTGCTGCAGCAAAGCGCAGCTGCTACTCCTTACCTTGGAGGAGGGATATCTCCTCATGGCCACCCCTCCTGACCTCAGGCGTGCAGTAGCTTGTCTCGGCCGCTGCCCCTGACCTCAGACGTGGGGTAGCTCCTCTCAGCCACTCAGCTTAACCAAGTGGATTTTACCAAAAAGGCATCTGGGTAGAGACAGCATCCCTTGACATTGTTCCCCTTTCAGCCTGCAAGGAGTCTTTTCTGTGTGTGTGTGGCAAAGGGAGGTCTCCTGATTTCTTCAGGAATGAGAGATATGTGGTCTGGGCAGGGCCCAGCCTCCTGCCTTAATTGTCTTCCTATTATCCTCTTGGAGTTTAATTCAATAGGGAATTAATCTCCAACTGCTTTACCCTAGGAGGCCCATCAACCTCCTGACTGAAATCCTGTGGGTAAATCCTTACTCTGTTTGCTCCCTTTTCTTTCTCTGCTCTACCATTATGACCTTAATTCAGTTCAAAATCTTTAAAAACTGGCAAAAGTTTTTGCTAAAGACAATTTAGAATTCCAGTGGCCTCAGAAACATGGGCTCTCTGCCTACTAACTTACCAAATACCTACCCCTTCCCATCTCTCTGCACCTTCCCCTCCTTCCTTCTTCTCATGACCTTCAAATTTCCCTTCAGTTCCCTTTATCCTTTGATTTATGTGTCACCATAAAACACTACTGCCTCCTCCATCCCTCTATGAACCTCTGCCAAACCCTTTCCATCCCACTTCAGCCTTTCAGAGTCCTCTAGTCACTTCATCTCTAGACCACCCTCTGCCTGTTCAGGTTTCTTGAAGGGCATAAGGCACTTAAGAACAAGCATGCACAGTGGAAAAAAAACGAATGAAGAACAGGTTGGATGTTTTATCTACTCTGATGAGCTTTAGAGACCCCCAGACTTGGTGAATCCTCAGTCTGTTGCCCCAAGGTCAATACACAGTCTCCATAAGATTACTCATCAGAGCAAAGAAAGTCTCAAAAGTCTCCACCACTAATATTTTTGGGGATGCTTTAACTCTCATATTGAGTAGGAAACTTCAACTTGCCCCACTACCAGAAATGTATCCTCATTATTGTAAAAAATTGTAAGTTGGTCAACGGCAAGAGTCAGCTCACCACCAGTCACCTCACACGACTGACTCTTGACTGAATCACTTTCCCTATGGTCCCTCATTGACAGTTATCAGTAGGTAGGGCCCACTGTGGTGCTGACCAACAGCTGAGGAGGACAAGTACCAGTAGGTACCTCATTGATAGTTGGTTGCTTGTGGGTGGGGCCCATGGAAGCACTGACCAATGGCTGAGAAAGACCTGTTGCCTAGTAACAGGATGCGGAGTAATAAGGCACAGCAGTGGCTACTTCCCTGGTGGCTCAGACGGTAAAGCGGCTGCCTACAATGTGGGAGACCTGGGTTCAATCCCTGGATTGGGAAGATACCCTGGAGAAGGAAATGGAAACCCACTCAAGTATTCTTGCCTGAAAAATCCCATGGATGGAGGAGCCTGGTAGGCTACAGTCCATGGGGTCACCAAGACTCAGACTCGACTGAGTGATTTCAACTTCACTTCACTTCTAAGGGCTGTGCTCATGCTGCTCTGTTACATAAGGACTCTTTGGGTCCAGTGTGCTGGAATCTTTTTGATTAACTCCTTTCCAACCTCAGATTCTGGTTTCACACACTTATTTAACTTTTGCTCATCATTCTTTTCATTGTATTCCCAGGCATACCTGTCACCAGTGATTATCTCTAAGCCTCTCCAACAACTGTCACTTGACCACATGCTCAGCATATAGTATAGCTAATGTTTCAAAGCCAACAAGAATGTGAAGGCCAGCCCACCTTGAAAACTACTTTGACAGACTTTAACCTCAAAGTGATTCTTATTCTCTTCACAATGTAACAGAGCAGCATGAGCACAGTCCTCAGAAGAAAGCCATTGTTGTGCCTCATATCTCGCCACCCTGTTACTAGGCAACAGGTCTTGCTGAACCATTGCTTGGTGCCTCAGAGAGCCCCATCCACAAGCAGCAATTGTCAATGAGTGACCATTCGTTGTCCTGCTCAGCTATTGATCAGCATCACAGTGGGCCCTGCCCACAGTTACTGTCAATGAGGGACCATTGAGGAAGTGATTAAGTCAAGGGTGGTGTGGTGGTCATCAGATGGGAGATGAGAAAAGAGGCAGATTCAGGCATTCTTCTGGAGGGGCTGGAGATCACCCAACCTTTGGGCCAGTGGGTGAGCTGGAGGGCCCAGGGAACAGACTGAAGACTACAACCTGTAGTGCTCCAGAGCCCTCACTAAGGCCCTCCACTAGCCTTGGCCCAGGCCTTGAGGAGCAGTGAACTCTCCCCCATCCCTGTCTCTGCAACCTACTAGCAGTGGCCATCTTTCTGGGTCTCAGTCTTTGAGAACTGATCTCCCCATTTGGACGGTCTGAGGAGACTGAGGACCTATTGGGTAGGGCGCCTGGATCCGTCAGGCATGATAGCTGGGCAGAATGTGGGAAGTGGTCCTGAAAGACCTGCTGACTGAGATCTGATTCCTCTTAACCAGGACTGGGATATTGCTGGGTGAAAGCTGTGGCTTGAGACTTCTCTTCCTTGTTAAGACAGAGAATAACATTTATCTGGTAGAGATTTACAGGAACATCATTACCTGACCATGACCTGACCTCAAGAACAAAGGATCTGACACCAAGAAGTCTTCAACAACTAACTACACCCCACTCTCACATTTGCTTTTAAAGGGACTTGCTGAAACTTGGGTTCTTAGGGCATGAGCCACCCTACTCCGTGTATGCATCTGTAATAAACCTTTCCCTGTTCCAAACTCTACTGTTTAGTTTTCATTGGTCTCATTCTGTGTCAGGCACATGGACTTGTGCTTTCAGTAACAGCAATTGTGTCTAAGGACAGACTTTGCCTCTCTTAAATAACAGCAGAGACTGGCCAGTTCAGTTCAGTTCAGCTCAGTCACTCAGTTGTCTCTGACTCTTTGCAACACCATGGACTGCATCATGCCAGGCTTCCCTGTCCATCACCAGCTCCCAGAGCTTACTCAAACTCAGGTCCATTGAATCGGTGATGCCATCCAACCATCTCACCCTCTGTCATCTGCTTCTCCTCCTGGCTTCAGTATTTCCCAGCATCAGGGTCTTTTCAAATGAGTCAGGTCTTTGCATAAGGTGGCCAAATTATTGCAGTTTCAGCTTCAGCATCAGTCCTTCCAATCAATATTCATGACTGATTTCCTTTAGGATGGACTGGTTGGATCTCCTTGCAGTCCAAGAGACCCTCAAGTCTTCTCCAACACCACAGTTCAAAAGCATCAATTCTTTGGCACTCAGCTTTCTTTACAGTCCAACTCTCACATCCATACATGACAACTGGAAAAATCATAGCTTTGACTAGACGAACCTTTGTTGGCAAAGTAATGAAAAAGTAAAGTAACGTGTGCAAAGTAATGGTGAAGAGACTGGCCAAATGCTCACAGTTATCCATAAAACACCCACTGATTTGGCTTGGCTCAATTTTAGCCAAGCTTCTCTCCTCTGAACTTTAGCTTTTCCCCAATCTTGAGCAAGTACTAAGATTCAGACATTTCTGTCTTCCTTAACAGCTCATTCTGAGAATCATATCACTACAGAGGGAAACACTTCTGGTTAAACTGCTCCATCATACTGTCTGCTATCCCACCACTTGTCCCATAACATACACACACATACAGAGAGAGAGAGAGAGTTCCTGCTTGCCCTGGTTATCCTTCCATGTAAAAGAAACATCTTTTTCTGTTCTATTTTGAGACATGTGAAGAACTTGTAGTCAAATATTCTCCCTATCACTATCAGTTCAGTTCAACTGCTCAGTTGTGTTGGACTCTTTGCAACCCCATGGACTGCAGCATGTCAGGCTTTCCTGTCCATCACCAACTTCCAGAGATTGCTCAAAATCATGTCCATCAAGTGGGTGATGCCATCCAACCATCTCACCCTCTGTTGTCCCTTTCTCCTCAGACTTCAGTCTTTCCGGCTTTTCCAATCAATCACTTCTTTGCATCTGCTGGCCAAAGTACTAGAGCTTCAGCTTCAGCTTTGGTCCTTCCAGTGAATATTCAGGACTGATTTCCTTTAGGATGAACTAGTTGGATCTCCTTGCTGTCCAAGGGACGCTCAAGAGTCTTCCCCAACACCACAATTCAAAACCATCAATTCTTTGGTGCTCAGATTTCTTTATGCTCCAACTCTTGCATCCATACATGACTACTGGAAAAACCATAACTTTGACTATATGGAGCTTTGTTGGCAAAGTAATGTCTCTGTTTTTTAATATGCTATCTATGTTTATTCTATTGTTCCTTCCAAGGAGCATGTGTCTTTTAATTTCATGACTGCAGACACCATATGTGGTGATTTTGAGCCCAAGAAAATAAATTCTGTCACTGTTTCCATTGTTTCCCCATCTATTTGCCATGAAGTGACAGGATCAGATGCCATGATGTTTATTTGACTGTTGAGTTTTAAGCCAGCTTCTTCTTTGTTACATTCACTAGTTTGTTGCATGTTTAGATTCCACATACAGATGATATTACAGAGTATTTGTCTTTCTCTTTCTCTAATTTGACTTATTTTACTAAGGAAAATTCCTCACAAGTCCATCCATATTGTTGCAAATAGAAATTTTTCATCCTTTTTTTGTGACTGTGTAATATCCCATCGTGTGTGTGTATGTGTGTGTGTGTGTGTGTGCGTGTGTGTGTGTGTGTGCATGCAGCTGTGTATACAACACTGCTTATTTATTCATTTATCTGTTGATAAGCATTTGGTTTACTTTCATATCTTGGCTAGTGTCTTTACTAGTGGGATTCTTCCTCTCCAACAAATTCTTTCTTCTTTTCTATTTAGAGAAGATCCTCTAACATTTATTTCAGGGTTAGTTTAGTATTGATGAACTGTTTTAATTTTTGCTTGTCTGAGAAGCACTTTTCTCTCTTTCAATTCTGAATGATAATCTTACTGGGTAGATATTCAGGTTGTAAGTATTTCTCTTTCAAAACTTTAAATATCAATATATAATGCCACTCCCTCTGGCTTGCAAGGTTTCTATACAAAATTTAGCAAATAGCCTTATGCGATTTCCCTTTATGTGATTCTGTGATTTCTCTTGTTGCCTTTAAAATCTTCTCTTTATTTCTAACTCCTGCCATTTTAATTATACTGTATCTTAGTGTGGGTTTGTTTTGGTTTATCTTGTTTGGTACCCTGTGTGATTTCTGTACTATGTTCTGTTTCAGGAAGTTTTCAGCCATAATTTCATCAAATAAAATTTATCATCTTTTCTCCCTTTTATCCTTTTAAGACACCTATAATATGAATGCTGATAAGCTTAATGTTATGCATAGGTTTCTTAAACTGTTCTCATTTTTGGGGGGGTGAGGTTTCTTTTAGCTATTCTGATTGGTGATTTCCATTATTATTCACTCCTGTGTTATTATCCAGTCTGCTGAAATTCTTGTTTGTTTTTCATTTCTGTTAATGTATTCTTCAGCTCTGTCTGTTTCTTTTTTATATTTTCTGGTTCCTTGTTAGAATTTTCACAGTTTTTGCATATTTTTTCTAGTTCAGTTAGCATTATTATTACTAATCCTTTGGACTCTTTACCTAGTTAATTATTTATCTCTGTTATTTAGTTGTTTGGTCAGAGGTTCAAACTACAGAACAATTGCACTCATCTCACATGCTAGTAAAGTAATGCTTAAAATTCTCCAAGCCAGGCTTCAGCAGTATGTGAACCGTGAACTTCCAGATGTTCAAGCTGGTTTTAGAAAAGGCAGAGGAACCAGAAATCAAACTGCCAACATCTGCTGGATCATCAAAAAAGCAAAAGAGTTCCAGAAAAACATCTATTTCTGCTTATTGACTATGCCAAAGCCTTTGACTGTGTGTATCACAATAAACTGTGGAAAATTATGAAAGAGATGGGAATACCAGACCACCTGACCTGTTTCTTGAGAAACCTGTATGCAGGTCAGGAAGCAACAGTTAGAACTGGACATGGAACAACAGCTTGGTTCCAAATAGGAAAAGGAGTACATCAAGGCTGTATATTGTCACCCTACTTATTTAACTTCTATGCAGAGTACATCATGAAAAACGCTGGGGTGGAAGAAGTACAGGCTGGAATCAAGATTGCTGGGAGAAATATCAAGAACCCCAGATATGCAGATGACACCACTCTTATGGCAGAAAATGAAGAAGAACTAAAAAGCCTCTTGATGAAAGTGAAAGTGGAGAGTGAAAAAGTTGACTTAAAGTTTAATATTCAGAAAACTAAGATCATGACATCTGGTCCCATCACTTCTTGGCAAATAGATGGGGAAACAGTGGAAACAGTGGCTAACTTTATTTTTCTGGGCTCCAACATCACGGCAGATGGTGATTGCAGCCATGAAATTGAAGGAAGCTTACTCCTTGGAAGTAGAGTTCTGACTAACCTAGACAGCATATTAAAAAGCAGAGACATTACTTTGCCAACAAAGGTCTGTCTAGTCAAGGCTATGGTTTCTCTAGTGGTCATGTATGGATGTGAGAGTTGGACTATAAAAGAAAGCTGAGTGCCAAAGAATTGATGCTTTTGAACTGTGGTGTTGGAAAAGACTCTTGAGAGTCCCTAGGACTGCAAGGAGATCCAACCAGTCCATCCTAAAGGAGATCAGTCCTGGGTGTTCATTGGAAGGACTGATGTTGAAACTGAATCTCCAATACTTTGGCCACCTGATGTGAAGGGCTGACTCATTTGAAAATACCCTGATGCTGGGAATGATTGAGGGCAGGAGGAGAAGGGGACAACAGAAGATGAGATGTTTGGATGGCGTCACCAACTCAATGGACATGGGTTTGGGTGGACTCCTGGAGTTGGTGATGGACAGGGAGGCCTGATGTGCTGCAATTCATGGGGTCACAAAGAATCAGACACGACTAACTGACTGAACTCACTTTCTCTCAGACTTTCAATGAAGACCAGTCCTTTTATCTTCCGATTTTCTCTGCCTCTCTGAATTTAAGTGCATCAATCATCTATTATGGCCTTGAAGGGGTGATCTTGTGGGGGAGCATCACTGTACAGTCTGTACCATACTCAGTAGGGAGTGGTGGAGGGGTGGGGCTGGATTTGATGGACCACAGATCATGTCTTTCCTTAGGGTGTGCCAGCAGCTATCACCTGGGCAATTCGGTGGTGCCACGTCTGAAGCCAGATGTGAGGCAGAGACTTTGTTTTTTTTCAGTGGCTTTCACTGTCCTATTGGGGGCAGGGTGTGGTCCCAAGTTTCTGGAGCAGATCCCCTGAATGTCAGGCCAGATCTGGCTGTGTTCCCTCAAGTATGTATGTTCCCCTCTCCCAGCACTGCAACCCTTGCCACAGAGGGACAAGAGGAGCATTCTCCAGTTAGAACAAAAAAAAAAAAAAAAAAAGGAGAAAATCTACAGGCTGGCTGCTTACAGAGGTCCAGGCTACCTCCAACTCGCCATCTGTGCCAGCACTAGCAGTAGTGTCTCCTGACCTGCTTAAACATAGCTTCTGGTCTGAGACCCCTTGGTCCCTCATAGCTGATCACTTCACCCCAGCCTTTGCTATCCCTGCCCTGTTGAAGATGGGTGCTATTGGGCAGATGAGGCCCTCATGGGCTCTGGGAACATACTGGGTAATCTTCTGTGGCAGTCTGGCCTCCATCAGAGATCAGGACTTCTCCTGATATGCTGCCTATGTAAGTGCCCACCATGAGCATGGCCCCAGCTCTCCCACCCAGATGCCGCCCTGGGCCAGATGCACCTCTGTTCCCCATATCCCAGCTCTCTGCCTTGTCATGGCAGCCTCTGCTCCAGTGCAGATCTGCCACAAGAAGTAATCAGGGCATGTGTAAGGGTGGGTAGTTGTGGGGAAAACAGGCATCCACAAATGTGGTCTCAATCTGTCCTCTTCATTGTGGCTTGGGAGCAAGCCCCTGAGCACATGCTCCTTGAGGGGCTAGTCCAGGCTTCCCACAGTCCTCCTGTTAGTCCATATGGCCCTGCAACCAGCTAAGGGTGTCTGTCTTCCCTGTGTCAGACCCCAGGACTTGTGAGTCCAATATATGGCTTGAACCACTCACACCCAGGGCATATCTCCAACTGTGTAATCCTTATATTCTGAGTCCTCTCCCATGGGCACAGGTCAGGACTTGAATGATCCTTTTCCCTTCCTACCCTATTCCCCATGGATCTTTCTTTGAGCCTAGGTTTAGGAATCTTCCTGCATTTTCCAATTAGTTTTTTGAGCTAATTGTCCTACATGTTGATGTATTCTTTTTTTTATTGAAGTATATTAGATTTACCATGTTGCGTTAGTTTCAGGTGTACAGCAAAGTGATTCAGCTTTACATATACATGTATTTGGGCTTCCCACTTGGCTCAGTTGTTAAAGAATCACCCTTCAATGAAGGAGATTTGGGTTCAATCCCTGGGTTGGGAAGATACGCTCAGAAGGTCATGACAATCCACTCCAGTATTCTTGCCTAGAGAATCTCATGGACAGAGGAGCCTAGCAGGCTACAGTCCATAGGGTCACAAAGAATAGGGCACATCTGAAGCAACTGAGCTTGCACAGGCACACATACATATATCTATTAATTTACAAATTCTTTTTCCATTTATGTTGTTACAGAATGTCTAGCAGAGTTGCCTGTGGTTTTGTAGTAGGTCCTTGTTGGTTATCTATTTTATATATAGTGATGTCTATATGTTAATCCCCAACTCCAGATTTATGCCTCCCCCACAACTTCCCATTTGGTAACCATCAGTTTGGCTTCTATGTAGATGTGTTTTTGATGTACTTTGGGGGAGGCAGTTTCCAATGAGTCAACTGATGCTGGGAGGGATTGGGAACAGGAGGAGAAGGGGACAACAGAGGATGAGATGGCTGGATGGCATCACTGACTCGATGGACGTGAGTCTGAGTGAACTCCGGGAGTTGGTGATGGACAGGGAGGCCTGGCGTGCTACAATTCATGGGGTCACAAAGAGTCGGACACAACTGAGCGACTAAACTGAACTGAACTGAACTGAGGCAATTTAACTGTTTGAAGTAGTCCTACTTTTCTATTTTTGCTTTTGTTGCCTATGCTTTTCATGTCACATACATAAAATCACTTCTAAGACCAATGTTTACAACTTCTCCAGTATGTATTCTTCTAGCAGATTCATAGTTTCAGATCTTACATTTAAATCTTTAATCAACTTTGAGTTTAGTTTTTTATATGGTATAAGGTAAGGGTCCAATTTCAATCTTTTGCATTCAGATTTCTAATTGCCCATGGCAATTAACTGAAGAGTTGGCAAGGAGAAATTTAATCATGATTATTTCAAGGCAGAAGTGGGTGATAAGCCTATAGGAAAGTCTTTGGAGTGAGGGACTTGTCCAGGAGCATGTAAAGTTTGGGGACTCCCACTTGATTCCTGCTGATACATGGGTGTGATCCTCAGCAGATGGGTTCTGACTCTTGGCACATAGACTGGCTCTTGACCTCTGCCAAGCAAGAGAAGCCTCTGGGCCAGCAGTATTGTGCTGTTATCATGAGTCCATGGGCACTGCTTTGGCTTTTGCTTTTGGTGTCATGCAAATGGGTGGTCTTAATACAAAGACATAGAGTTCCTCTTGACTACTGATAAAAGAAGCTTCTCATTTAAGTTCCTTTGACTTCAGGTCTACTCTCTAATTTATGGTTTTTACTGTATTTTCAAACAGATTCTTGGACATATTTGGCAGAAGAGAGTGATTCTCTCCTTTACAGTCTTAGATAATCCAACTTCTGATAATACTTTATATCACCACACTGTTGATTTCTAATCCATTTACCACTTTGGCATACATTTCTGATAAGATACATACCCAAAAATCTATCATACAAGCTGCATGTAATAAACTGCAAGTGATTAGATATCATGAAAAAATTAATACTCAAGAGAATGATTAAGAACATTTCCTTGGAAGGGGACCATTAGGCTGGCTTCAGATGGTTGCTAGTTTCTGAGTCACAGAAGATAGGATGGACACCAGCATAGAGGAAAGTAGAAGGTTTTAGGGAAATCATTGTATGAGTCAGTAGAGGTTGTTATGGACACAACTAGAGAGGTCAATTGGAATCTATTCATAGGGAACCTGTATAAGTGGAAGTATAAAGAGTTTCTACCACTCTTTGTGAGTGCTAATGAGCAACCCCCCCCCCCATAAAACACAGCTTTTGCAATGGGACTTGACATGTCTGAATCACAATATACTGTCTTTTTTGAGGAGAACTACAGGCGTCTGATATTGGTTTATCGTTGTCGATCTACTTGGATATACCCTTTCTCAACTCATGACTTATTATTTATATTTTTCTCTTTTAACCTTAAGTGTCTTTGGATCCTTTTTAAACTCTATGCATCCTCAATTCTCTCTGCAAGGTGGTAGTATATCCATGGATATTAAAATATATACCAGCGCTACTTTAGGGAAACAAGGCCCTCTAACATCCACTTTTGGTCCACCTCAGGACTTTCCTGATAGTTCAGTTGGGAAAGATTCTGCCTGCAAAGCTGGATACATCAGTTCACTTCCTGGGTAGGGAAGCTCTGCTGGAGAAGGGATAAGCTACCCACTCTAGCATTCTTTGGCTTCTCTTGTGGCTCAGCTGGTGAAGAATCCACCTGAAATGTGGGAGACCTGGGTTTGATCCCTGGGTTGGGAAGATCCCCTGGAGTAAGAAAAGGCTACCCACTCCAGTATTCTGGCCTGGAGAATTCCATGGACTGTATAGTCCATGGGGTCACCAACAGTCAGACACGACTCAGCAACTTTCACTTTCAGGTCTTCAGGCCTAGCAATCTGTTACCTTCCCCTAACAGCAAGTATTTCAGTCAGTCCTACAACAGGGCATTAAAGTGTGATAGGGTTAAATGGTGATAATATATACAGATCTGGAATCACAGCACCCACCTATATGTAGACATAAGTTCTCTCTGTCCATATCATCCTGGTTGCTGCTTTAACTGACTAATTCAGCAGGCAGGGTTGATAGTTCTCCCACTTCCTTTGAAAGGACAACAAACCCAGGGTCTCCTTCACTCTTAATGATTTTAAATCCCATTCAGTGACTGACTTTGAATCATCAACTGTGTCTCTCAGGAGTTAAAGTGCCAGAAAGATTTAACTATGGAGCTGCAGTCTAGATGAAAGATACCATATCATTGCCTTAAAATCTGAACTCAACTCTTTTGATGCTGATGGTTAAACTCCACTTTAATTGTTTCTAAAATGTTTTCTGAAGACACACGGCATTCCTCTGGTTAGAGACTCTGCCTTATAAATCTCCATATTTGATTGACTACTCTTTGAACCTATTTAAACATTTCAAAATGAAAGTTAACACCAAATTAAATATTCCATACTCTTATTTTTAAACCACGAAAACTTGTAGAACTTGGAATAACAAAAGAGTTTATTGGGGAAGAATGTTTTATGACTGTAGTTATTTAGAAATACTAGGGGATGGTGATAAATATAAGATCAGCTTTTACACAGTCTTATATTAATACTTGTATCAAAAGTCTCTGTCCTGACTTCTCTGGCTGTCCAGTGGTTAGGACTCTGTGCTTTCACTAGAAGGGGAACTGGTTCAATCCTTGGTCAGGGAACCAAGATCCCAGAAACTATATGGTGACCCCCACCCAAAAAATTTATCTGTGTGTGGTGATCCTGTTTGTCATCTGCACCGGGATTGGGCTACCTCCACTGCCCTGCCCTTGGGAACACACTGCTCCCACCAATTTCTTGGGATAACAGTGGCCTAATTGATATTTGGTCTCTTCCCTCCAAGCATTATTTTAATATTTGGGAGTGGTAATTGTGGGTTTTAGTTGTATCAGCTTTTTGTGCCTCCTGAGCAACTTTAGCTGACAGCATAGGTGAGTGATGCAACAAAGCCCGTTATGATGTAAGTGGTCAGGAGGTGATTTTGTGCCTCCTGAGCAACTTTAGCTGACAGCATAGGTGAGTGATGCAACAAAGCCCGTTATGATGTAAGTGGCCAGGAGGTGATTTCTGCCTGCCTCAGTAAGGGGAAGTACGACATTCACCATTCCCATGTGAAGCCCTCTTCCCATCTGCGTTCTGGTGATCTTGACCCTAATGTCACTCCACGTCCCAAACAATGGCAGTAACACCACATCACTACTCCTTGCCGCTGGGATCAATTGTTAAGCAGGGTTATCCATCTTCAGTGCAGACTTCTGATCCAGTCCAGAACCTTACTGTTTGTCTAACTGGGGACCTGAGTGTCTGTTCCCTAATCTCTCGGGACCCCACATCCCTCTCCACTCAGGTGACCACCTCTTTGCTTCCTTCCCTCCCTTCCCATCAGAAAATTCACACACACACAAATATTATCTTTTCACCTTTTGATATTTATTTTAATCACAGCCATCAGTTTACTGTGTTGTTGTATGAGTCATTCTTTTCCTGGTTGGCAATTTCTAGGAAAGCAGACTGCTGCAGACACAATTCTGAACTGTCTAACCTTTTCTATTCACTTACTGGCTTCCCGGGTGATACTTCTCCAGGGTCTCTCATTCTGGGGTGGCTGAGCTTACCTTCTCTTTTGATTCTGCCTCCTTCTTTGACTCTGCCTCATATTTTGGTACCCTTTTTGGCATTGATTCAGTTTCTTACGTGCACAGGAACACAAAAAACAGTTTGGTTTTCTTGTTTTCTTCACCTTCTTCGACTGAGTGGCATATGATCGGATTTTCTTTCTCAAGGTTCCTTTTAGAGGTCTTCTGACTCTCATGGTCATATTTCGTGCCTTGAAAGATAAGAGAAGGGTATTAGTTTTGAGGAAAGAGTATAACAACTGAGTTGGAAGGGCGATTTCATGAAAAGGGATGTGGGCTGATGGGGGCTTTGGTGGCAGGCAAGGGCAGTGTAGAGATCTTGGGCAGGAAAGTCAATGGAGAACGTGGGGAGCGTAGATGGAACCATCTTACCTTCACACTGCCTCTGTATCTCTGTGGACAAAGGGTCTTCTTTCGTCCTTTCACCCTTGAGGCAAACCGCATGGAAACTCTTCTTGGGTGTCGTGTCTTCCTGGTTACCTTAGTCATGATGATAGCATGAAGTGGCCTAACACAGAATCTCTGCCTCTGGTCTCCCTATATATACCTTCTCAGGACAATGAGGAGCCACACCCTCCAATCTGATTGGTCAGCTAGGCACTGCCCCAGCCAATGGTGGCTTTGGAGTCTTAGACATCACAATGTACCACTGTGCCCATCAACATGGGTTAGTGGGTGCTGAGGGAGGCCATGCTCCAACTTTCCCACCCCTGACACCTCTGTGTGTCTGATTATGGGGAGTGGTGATTCAGGGGCATGGTGTTTCTTTTCATGACCCTCAGACTTTCCTTTCGTGCCCTTTATTCTTTGACTTATATGTCCCTCTTCAACACTCTGCCTTCTCCATCCCTGTATGAATCTCTACCAAACACTTTTCACCCCATTTCAGAACCTCAGACTCCTCTAGTCACTTCATCTTTCCACCACCCTCTTCCTATTGGGGGTTCTTGAGGGGCTTAAGGAACTTAAGAGCAAGCACTTAACATGCAAAAAGGTAATTAAGAACAGGCTGAATGTTGTTGCTACTCCAATGAGTTTAGAGACCCCATGAATTGGTGAATGTTCAGTCTGTTGCCCCAAGGTCTATACACAATCTCCATATGATTACCCATCAGAGCAAAGAAAGTGTTAAATGTCTCCTCCACTAATATTGTTGGGGACACTTCAACTCTCATATTGAGTAGGGAAATTCAACTTGCCCCATCTACCAGAAATACATTCCCGATTAAAAAAAAAAAAGTAAGATGCCCAAAGGCAAGAGTCCGATGACCATTGCACCATTGACTCTTGACTCATTGACCACTCTTGACCCCAGTGGTCCCTCATTGACCGTTATCATCTGATATGGCCCAATGTGGAGCTCACCAATAGCTGAGCAGGAGAAGTACCAGAAGGTTTCTCACTGATAGTTCGTTGCTTATGGGCAGGGTCCAGGGATGCACTGTCCAATTGCAGGGCAAGCCCTGTTGTTTAGTAACAGGATGTGGAGTAATAAGGCACAGCAATGGCTGGCTACCTGCAAAGGGCTGTGCTCATGCTGCTCTGTTCCATAAGGATACATTGGGTCTATTGTGCTTTAATCTTTTTGACTGACTCCTTTTCCACCTCAGATTTTGATTTCACATGCTTGTTTAACTTTTGTACATCATCCTTTTCATTGTATTCCAAGGCATGCCAGTCAGCAGTGCTGATCTATATGCCCCTCCAACAGCTGTAACATGATTGCATGTGGTGCATATAGTATAGCAAATATTTCAAAGCCAACAAGAACGTCAAAGCCATCCCACCTTGAGAACTACTTTGACAAACCTTAACCTCACAGTGATTTTTATTCTATTCACAGTGTAACAGAGCAGAGCGAGCACAGCCCTATGCAGTTAGCCATTGATGTGCTTCGTTTCAACCCACCCAGTTCCTAGGCAACAGGTGTTGCTCAGCCTTGCTTGGTGCCTCAGATGGCCCCATTCACAAGCATACAACTGTCAATGAGTGACCATTCATTGTTGTGCTCAGCTATTGATCAGCACCACAGTTGATTCTGCCCCCAGTTACTGTCAAGGAGGGACCATTGGGGAAGTGATTAAGTAAGGGTGGTGTGGTGGACATCAGCTGGGAAGTGAGGGAAGAGGCAGATTCAGGCGTTCTTTTGGAGGGCTTGGAGATCACCTAGCCTTGGGCCATTGGGTGAGCTGGAAGTCCCAGGAAATAGACTGGGTACTACCTCCTGTAGTGCTCCAGAGCCCTCACTAAGACCCTCCTGTAGCCTTGGCCCAGGCCTTGAGGAGCGGTGAACCTCTCCGACATCCCTGTTTTTGCACCCTATAGCAGTGGCCATCTTTCTGGGCCTCAGTCTCTGAGAACTGGTCTCCTCACTTGGACAGCCTGAGGAGAAAGGACCTATTGGGTTGGGTGCCTGGCTCCAATAAGGATGACTGGTGGGCAGAATGTGGGAACCTTGCCCTGAAGGAGCTGCCAACTGAGATCTGTTTCTGCTTAACCAGGATGGGACATTTCAACGTGAGAGTTGAGCCTTGAGACTTTGCCCTCTCTTGTCAGGACAGAAAATAACATTCATCTGGTAGAGATGTATAGGAACATCATTACCTGACCATGACCTAACCTTTAAGCACAAAGGATGTGCCACCAAGAAGTCTGCAACAACTTACCACAACTCTCTATAACATTTGCTTTTAAACATACTTACTGAAAACTTTCAGTAATTTGGGTTCTTAGGGCAAGATCCACCCACATCCTTGTATCAAATGTAATATATCTTTCCCTGTTCCAAACTCTAACATTTAGTTTTGATGGGCCTCATTCTGCATCAAACACATGGACTTGCAATTTTGATAACAACCATACTGTCAAAGGGCTGACTTGGCCTCTCTTATAAAATAGCAGAGACTGGCCAAGTGCTTACAGTCATCCATAACATACCCAGTGACTTGGCTTGGCTAAACTTTAGCCAAGTTTCTCTCCTCTGAACTTCAGCATTCCCCACGCTTAAGCAAGCGCTGAGTCAGACATTTCTGGCTCACTTAACAGCTCATTCTAAGAATCAGCTCACTACAGAAAGAAACACTTCCTGTCAAACTGCTCCATCATGCTGATTGTTCATCCATCCCCACTTCTTTCCCCATCTCTCTCTCTTTCCCTCACACACACACACACACACACAAACTCACACAGACACACAGTTGCTGCTCACCCTGCTTATCTTCCATGTTAACGAAATATCTTTTCCTTTTCCATTTTGAGACACGTTAAGAACTTGTGTTCAAAGCATTCTCCCTATTGCAATCAGTTCATTTCATTTGTTCAGTTGTGTCCGACTCTGTGCAACCCCATGGACTGCAGTACACCAGGATTCCCTGTCCATCACCAACTCCCAGAGCTTGCTGAAACTCAAGTCCATTGAATCCCCGATGCCATCCAACCATCTTATCCTCTGTCATCCCCTTCTCCTCTGGCCTTCATTCCTTCTTAGCATCAGGATCTTTTCCAATGAGTCAGTTCTTTGCCTCAGGTGGACAAAGTACTGGAGTTGCAGCTTCAGCGTCAGTCCTTCTAGTGAATAATCAGGACTGATACCCCACATCCAAGGAGTGGTGGGTACATGGGCACAGGAAGGCCTAGAGGATCTACTCCATCTTCAAGGTCAGGAGTGGTGGCAGTGAGGAGATACCTCTCGTGCAAGGTAAGGAGAAGTGGCTGCACTTTGCTGGAGTAGCTGTGAAGAGATACCCCAAATCCAAGGTAAGAGAAACCCAAGTTAGATGGTAGGTGTTGCAAGAGGGCATCAGAGGGCAGACACACTGAAATGATAATTATAGAAATCTAGTCAATCTAATCACACTAGAACCACAGCCTTGTCTAACTCAATGAAACTAAGCCATGCCCTGAGGGGTCTCCCAAGTTGGACGGGTCATGGTGGAGAGGTCTGACAGAATGTGGTCCACTGGTGAAGGGAATGGCAAACCACTTCAATATTCTTGCCTTGAGATACCCATGAACAGTATGAAAAAGTAAAATGATAGGATACTGAAAGTGGAACTCCCCAGTTCAGTAGGTGCCCAATATGCTACAGGAGATCGATGGAGAAATAACTCCAGAAAGAATAAAGGGATGGAACCAAAGCAAAAACAATTCCCAGTTGTGGATGTGACTGGTGACAGAAGAAAGGTACAATGCTATACAGAGCAATATTGCATGGGGACCTGGAATGTTAGGTCCATGAATCAAGGCAAATTGGAAGTGGTCAAACAGGAGATGGCAGGAGTGAACGTCAAAATTCTAGGCATCAGTGAACTAAAATGGACTGGAATGGGTGAATTTAACTCAGATGACCATTATATCTACTATTGTGGGCAGGAATCCCTTAGAAGAAATGGGGTAGCTATCATGGTCAACAAAAGACTCCACAATGCAGTACTTGGATGCAGTCTCAAAAACGATAGAATGATCTCTGTTCGTTTCCAAGGCAAACCATTCAATATCACAGCAATCCAAGTCTATGCCCCAACCAGTAATGCTGAAGAAGCTGAAGTTGAACGGTTCTATGAAGACAGACAAGACCTTTTAGAACTAACACCCAAAAAAGATGTCCTTTTCATTATAGTGGACTGGAATGCAAAAGTAGGAAGTCAAGAAACTCCTTGAGTAACAGGAAAATTTTGCCCTGGAGTATGGAATGAAGCAGGGCAAAGGCTAAGAGAGCTTTGTCAAGAGAACGTACTGGTCATAGCAAACACCCTCTTCCAACAACACAAGAAAAGACTGTACACATGGACATCACCAGATGGTCAACACCGAAATCAGTTTGCAGCCAAAGATGGAGAAACTCTATACAGTCAGCCAAACAAGACTGGGAGCTGACTGTGGCTCAGATCATGAGCTCCTTATTGACAAATTCAGATTTAAATTGAAGAAAGTAGGGAAAACAACAACAAGCAACAATTAGAACTGGAAATGGAACAACAGACTGGTTCCAAATAGGAAAAGGAGTACGTCAAGGCTGTTCATTGTCACCCTGCTTGTTTAACGTATACGCAGAGCACATCATGCAAAATGCTGGACTGGATGAAGCATAACCTGGAATCAAGATTGCTGGGAGAAATATCAATAACCTCAGATATGCAGATGATACCACACTTATGGTAGAAAGTGAAGAATAACTAAAAACTCTATTGATGAAAGTGCAAGAGGAGAGTGAAAATGTTGGCTTAAAACTCAACATTCAGAAAACTAAGATCATGGCATCTGGTCCCATCACTTCATAGAAAATAGATGGGGAAACAATGGAAAAAGTGGCTAACTTTATTTATTTGGTCTCCAAAGCCACTTCATATGACTACTGCAGCCATAAAATTAAAAGACCCTTCCTCCTCGGAAGAAAATTTATGACCAACCTAGACAGCATATTAAAAAGCAGAGACATCACTTTCCCAACAAAGGTCCATCTAGTTAAAGCTATGGTTTTTCCAGTAGTCATGTATGGATGTGAGAGTGGTACTATAAAGAAAACTGAGTGCTGAATAATTGCTGCTTTTGAACTGTGTTGTTGGAGAAGACTCTTGAGAGTCCCTTGGACTGCAAGAAGATCCAACCAGTGCATCCTAAAAAAAATCAGTCCTGGTTATTCATTGGAAGGACTAATGCTGAAGCTGAAACTCCAATACTTTGGCCACCTGATGCAAAGATCTGACTCACTTGAAAAGAGCCTAATACTGGGAAAGACTGAATGTGGGAAGAGAAGGGGATGATAGAGGATGACATGGTTGGATGGCATCACCAACTCAGTGGACATGAGTTTGAGTGAGCTCTGGGTGATGGTAATGGACAGAGAGGCCTGGCGTGCTGTGGTCCATGGGGTCGCAAAAAGCCAGACACAACTGAGTGACTGAACTTAACTGATTGAACCCTCTTCAGTGTTTCAGGTAGTGTTCTGGGTGCAAGGCACACATTGTTAACCAATACCCAGGACCCTTCTCTCATGGGGCTTACATTCTAGTCAGGAAAGATGGAAGGTAAACATTAATGACAAAATAGTGAATTATACAGTATAGAGAGAACCTTATGAGTTATGAGAAATGGGGAGTTTTCCTCCCCAGAGGCTAGTGAGGGAAGGCCTTTTAAATCCAGGACATTTGATCAAAGACTTAATTAAAGACATGAGGGACTGACCTTGTGGCTATCTTGGGGAATAAATTCTGGGGAGAGGAAATAGTCAGGGCAAAAGCCCCCAATTTGTATTGTCTATGCCCTTCAAATAAATCAAGAAGGGTGGTACAAGTGGGACCAGATGAACAGGAAGAGACTAGAAAGTGATGAGCTTCTGTTTAGAGAGAACAGGGCAGGAAAAGGGTGAATGTAATAGTAAACTTATCTTTCCATTTATGTGATGAATTGGTTCATGGTACACAAACCACACTGGGCTGTGGTGGTAAAGAGGAGAGGCATTTGTCATAGTCTGATGGCAAGGAGGTGGGGTAAGGGTACTTTTAAGTAAAGACACCCGAGATGAAGCCTCAGCCACCTGAAGTAGATAGATCACCAAGTGAAAAGTTGTGCAAGTGTTTCACAGACATTGGGGCAGAAAATGCAAAGGCACTGAGACCCAAGAAAGCTTGTTATACCTGCATTGAATATGACTGGAATCTAAGGTATGATGGGGAAATTGTGAATAAACATGGGCTTGGAGGTAGAAAGAAGAACTTTAAGGGACACCTGGGCATATGTTAATTTAATGTCTTGGTTACTTTGCTTCAAAATAGCATTATTTGTTTTCTAATTGTAAATATATACTCGAGACAAAGCAATATGAAAATCCAAAAAGTATAAAAATGAAATTAGAGGACACCAATAAGTGGGTTAATAGAAATATATACTGTTAATATTTTGTCTTTGTTGTTCCACTTAAATGTTTATAACATATATATTATATGTGTTATATAATGCTAAAATATATATAATACACATATATTTGGATGAGCATATATACATCAGTGAATTTTTTTTTAATTTATAGAAATTGAATCAAACTATATGCACTATTGTAGCCTTCCTTTTCTATACAATATGCTGGAAGAATTTTTCCATCTCATCCAACATGTATCTGCCATTATTTCTAAGGATTACTATAGTGTTCAAATGCTTGCTTATCCCATACTCCATACAAGCACTTTGAAGACAGGAACCATGTGTATTTTGTTCACTGGTTGCTTCCATATCTTTTCTATTGTAAATAAGGCTGTAATAAACATTGGAATTCATGTATCTTTTCAAATTCGTGTTCATTGTCTTCTGATATATACCTCAGAGTGGAATTGCTGGGTCACATGGTAGTTCTTTTAGTTTTTTGAGAAACTTCTGTGATGTTTTCCATAGTGACTGCACAAATTTACATTCCCACCAGTTAAGTACAAGGGCTTCCTTTTCTCCACATCTTTGCAAACATTTGTTATTTTCAGACTTTTTGATTTGATGATAGCCATTCTGATGGGTGTGAGGTGATATCTCCTTGTGATTTTGGTTTTAATTTCTCTGACGATTAGTGATGTTCAGCATTTTTTCATGTGCCTATTAGTCATATGTATATCTTCTTTGGAGAAATTCAAATCTTCCCATTGTTTATTTTTTTTTAAATATCGAGTTGAAAAATCTGTTTGTATATTTTGGATATTAACCCCTTATAGTCATATCATTTGCAAATATGTATCCCCATTCAGTAGGTCATCTTTTCATTTTGTCAGTGTTTTCGTTTGCTGTGCAAAAGCTTTTAAGCTTAATTAGATCTCTCTCTTTTTTTTTTTTTTTTCTTTTGCTCCATTTGCCTTAGGGACAGGTGAAAAAAACGTTGCTATGAATTATGTCAAAGAGTGTTCTGCCTACATTTACTTCTAGGAGTTTCATAGTTTCCAGTCTTTCATTTAAGGTTTTAATTCATTTTTATTTCATTTGTTTAATTATTTTTTGTGATGGTTTATAGTTTTCTGTATATAGTATCATGTCAACTGCAAGTAGTGACAGTTTTGCTTCTTCCTTCCAATTTGGATGACTTTTATTTCTTTTCCTTGAATGATTGCTGTGTCTAGTACTTCTAGTATTTTAGAAGTGGCAAGAGTGGGCATCTGTGTCTTGTTCCTGATTTAGAGGAAAAGCTTTCAGCTTTTTGCCACTGAATATGATATTATCTCTGTTTGTTATAAATCACCTTTATTATGTTCAGACAACCATATGGACTATACAGTCCATGGAATTCTCTAGGCCAGAATACTGGAGTGGGTACAGAGTGACTTCCATTTTCGCTTTCATTATGTTCAGATATATTCAATCCATATCAAGTATGGTGAGAGTTTTTGAAATGAATGAATATTGAATTTTTGCAAATGTTTTTACAGCATCTGTTGAGGTGATCATGTGATTTTTGTCCTCTTCCCTAATGTGGTGTACCACATGGACTAACTTGCAGATATTGAACTCCTGTACCCCTGGAATAAGTCCATCTTGATCATGGTATATGATGGTTTCAATGTGGTGTTGAATTTGTTTCTCTAATATTTATTTAAGAATTTTAACATCTATATTCAACAGAAGTATTGGCATTTACTTTTCTTTTTTGGTGGTGTCTTTGTCTGGTTTGGTGTTAGGATAATAATGGCTTCATAAAATAATTTGGGAATACTCCATGTTCTTAATTTCTTGGAATAGTTTGATAATGCTGAGTATAAGCTATTCTGTATATGTTTGGAAAAATTCTGCTGTGAAGCTGTGTGGTCCTGAATGTTATTTTGCGAAGAGATTTTTTATTATAAATTCAGTTTCATGACTAGTGATTCATCTATTCAGTTTATACATTCCTTCCTGATTCAGTTTTGAAAGATTGTATGTTCCTAGAGATTTGTCAGTTTCTTCTAGCTTGTCCAATTGTTTGGCATATAACTATTTGTAGTATCCTCTTATGATTTTTTTTTCCTATTGCTGTGATATTGGCAGTAATGTCTCCTTTGCATTTTTTATTTAGTTTATTTGAGTCATCTATTTTTTATTTTTGATGAACCTGGCTAAAGACTTATTTTGTTTATCTTTTCAAAAAATATATTTTCACTTAATTGATATTTTTTACATTAGGAAAGGGAAAGTCTAAATTTTATTAATGTCTTCTCTGATCTTTATTATTGCCTTCATTCTGAGGATTTGGGGCTTTATTTATTCTTCTTTTTCCAATTCATTTATATAGTAAGTTAAGTTGTTTATTTCAGTTTTCTTTTTTTTCCTTGAGGGAAGCATCTGTCACTATAAATTTCCCCCTAGAACTGCTTTGGCTAAATCCAATAGATTTTGGAAAGTTGGTGTTTTTATTAGTCTCAAAGTATTTTCTGATTCCCTTTTTGATTTCTTCATTAGTGCATTGGTTTTTAGTAGCATGTTGTTTAGTCTCCATATGTTTGTGTTTGTCCCATATTCCCCTCCTGTAATTGATTTCTTATTTTGTACCATTGTGGTCAGAAAAAGTGCTTCATATAATTTCTGTCTTCTTAAATGTGTTGAGACTTGTTTTGTAGCCTAGCATTTGATCATCCCTGAAAAAATGTCCTGTGCACGCCTGAAAATGTGTATTCTGGTATTTTGGGATAGACTATGCCAGGTGGCAAAGAGGTAAAGAATCTGCCTACAACACAGAAGATGCAGATTTGATCCCTGGGTCAGCAAGATCCGCTGGAAAAGAAAATGCAATACACTCCAGTATTCTTGCCTGAGAAATCCCATGGACAGAGGAGCCTGGAGGGCTACAATCCATGGGGTTTCAAAAGAGTCAGACAACTTAGTAACGGAAGAACAACAACAAATTCTGTAGGTATTTATTAAATTCAACTACTCTAAATCTGTAATTTAGATTTACAGTTTTCTTATTGCTTTTCTATCAGGATGCTCCATCCATTGATGTAATAAGGTGTTTATTGTAGTTAGTGTTTAATTTACAATTCCTTTGTCTTTTAATTTTCATACTAGATTATCTAATTGGTTGATCCACAGCCTTTACTATGTGTTTGTGTGTACTGGTGGGAGTTTTCCCCTTTTCTGTAGATTTTTACTTCTTTTTCCACTTAGAGAAGACTCTTTAATATTTCTTTCAGAGTTGGTTTAGTATGGATAAACTCTTAGTTTTTGCTTGTCTGAGAAGTTCTTCTCTCCAATTCTGGATGATAATCTTTCTGGGTAGAGTATTATAGGTTGCAAGTTTTTTCCTTTCAGCATGTTAAATATGCATTTTTGACCCTTTCTGTCTCTTTTCCTTCTACGACCCCAATAAAGTGAATGTTAGTATACTTGATGTTGTCTAGAAGTCTATTAAACTGTTCTCATTTTTAACTTGTTTTTCTTCTTGCTTTTCCTATTGGGCGATTTCCATAATTTTATGTTCCAGATTAATTTTATTCTTATGTATTGGCAACTCTCACTTTGGTGAGAGGTGGGGCTAGAGATAGAGGGGCCAGAACCAATGCCAGATATGAGCCCGGACTTCTTCTGTGCTCATTAGCCAACCCTGCCTATTGGAGAGTTAGGCTGAGTCTCCAGTTAGTGGTACAGAAGCCCTGAGTTTCAGATCCATACTGATTCCATTTCATGTAAGTGTGTGCTATATCCTCTTCCAGCATTGGAAATTTTTCCCCAAAAGAAAGAAGTTCTGGAGCAAGAAGGGGTGCCTAATATGGGCTTGGGTGCATAATGGGACAGTCCCAGCACACCAGTCAGACTTCCAGATACTCCCACTGTGCCACCTCCATAAGCACTGGTAATGACTGCTCTCAACTTCTCCAGATGTAGGCCAGATCTGAGTTGGCTCCATTCCTGGCACCTGTACATTCTTCTCAGCCATGAAAACCTTTGCCATAGTTTTGGGAAGGGGTGTTCTATGAAATAAGAGGGGCTAGAGCAGGCATTCAGAGTGGGTTAGGTCATGACCTGGGATTGTTATGGGAAAACAGCCAGAATCCTGTGTAATTTCAGTATGTTTCCTCTGTCTTGTTTTGTGAGTAAGCAAACGTGTGGTTGCCTCCACAAACTCTTCACATATAGAGTCTAGATTTCTTACAGCATTCTTGTTAGTCTCAGTGGTTTTCAAATCAGCTAAGGGGACTCATTTTCCCAGTTTCTGACTCCAGGGTGGGGTTTCCAAGATGTAATTTGAACTGCTCACTCCCCATGAGTTTCTCTGAGCCTGTGAAATCTCCCATTTCTTTACATCCCCTGCCAGGAGTGCAGGTCTTAAACTGATGGCTTCTTTTCCCTTCCTACCCAACTCCTTGTTGACCTCCTTCTACAGCCTTGGTTGTCTAAGTTTCTACCTGCCAGACTCCAGTTTATTTTCAGTGAGCATAGATATGTTTGACGTGTTCATAGTGGGAACTGAGCTCAGCATCCACCAAATTCACCATCTTGATTTCTTCAAGTGGATGTTC
Source organism: Bos taurus (assembly GCF_002263795.3). Taxonomy (NCBI): domain Eukaryota; kingdom Metazoa; phylum Chordata; class Mammalia; order Artiodactyla; family Bovidae; genus Bos; species Bos taurus. Next base: position 61,201 of record NW_020191373.1, read on the forward strand.
TTTCTAAGACTTTTTATATGAATTGCCAAATCATCTTTCAGAAAATATTTTATTTCCAATTCGCAGTCTCACCAAAAATAGATGAGAATGTCATTTCCTTCAATATTTGCCAACACAAAATATCAATTTTTGCAAATATGATATGTGAAAAGATAATCTCACTTTAAAATATGTATATATGTGATAACTTGTTGTTGTTCAGTTGCTCAGCCATGTCCCACTCTTTGCGACCCCATAGACTGCACCATGTCAGGCTTCCTTGTCCATCACTATCTCCGGGATTTGTTAAAATTCATGTTCATTGAATCAGTGATGCCATCCAATCACCTCAACCTCTGTCACCCCCTCCTCCTCCTGCCTTCAATCTTCCCCAGCATCATGGACTTTTCCAATGAGTCAGTTCTTAGCATGTGGTGGCCAAAATATTATAGCTTCAGCATCAGTCCTTCCAATGAATATTCAAACTTGATATCCTTTTGGATTGAAAAAGAAAATTATTTTTATATTTTATTGACATTTATCACTTGTGTTTTTTCTTTTGTGAATTTCTTGATCACATCCTTTGCTGTTTTGCATTTTGTGTTTGTGTTTTCCTATTTTATAATAGCCTTTTATTTTTATGAAAGAAATTATTGTCTGTTTTTCTAGGCAGCAAATATTGGAGTTGCTTCTACAGCATTAATTTTACCCTTTCCAAATTATATATCATTCACATGGTTTCAAATTGATTAGCCCCACACCTAGTTCCAGTAATAGACTTGGATTGTCCTAAACTATAAGGAATAATTCCATTGTCTTTCCTCAGTGATTAGTTCAGGAACTGGCACCCAACTGAGCCCAAGGACAATCAGTGATTGGTTCAGAGGTGGCAAGTAGCATTCCCATGGAAGAACACTAAACTAAGGAAATTAGGGTAATTCCATGCTACAGTCCACAGGGATAGGAATTAGCTCAGGCTTAATGTGGAGAAATAACTCCAGAAAGAGTGAAGAGATGGAGCCAAAGCAAAAGCAACACCCAGTTGTGGATGTGACTGGTGATAGAAGCAAGGTCTGATGCTGTAAAGAGCAATATGGCATCGGAACCTGGAATCTTAGGTCCATGAATAAAGGCAAATTGGAAGGGGTCAAACAGGAGATGGCCACAGAGAATGTCAACATTTTATGAATCAGCAGACTAAAATGGACTGGAATGGGTGAATTTAACTCAGATGACCATTATATCTACTACTGTGGGAAAGAATCCCTTAGAAGAAATGGAATAGCCATTACAGTAAAAAAAAAAAAAAAAAAAAGTCCAAAATGCAGTCCATAGATGCATTCTCAAAAATGACAGAATGATCTCTGTTCATTTCCAAGGCAAACCATTCAATATCACGGTAATCCAAGTCTATGCCTGGACCAGTAATGCAAAAGAAGCTGAAGTTGAAGGGTTCTATGAAGACCTAGAAGACCTTTTAGAACTAACACCCCAAAAAGGTGTCCTTTTCATTATAGGGGACTGAAATGCAAAAGTAGCAAGTCAAGAAACACCTGGAGTAATGGGCAAATTTGGCCTTGGAGTATAGATTGAAGCAGGGTAAAGGCTAATAGAGTTTTGCCAAAAGAAGACATAGCAAACATCCTCTTTCAACAACAAAAGAGAAGACTCTACACATGGACATCACCAGATGGCCAACACCAAATCAGGTTGATTATATTCTTTGCAGCCAAAGATAGAGAAGCTCTATACAGTGAGAAAAAAAAAAAAAAGACTGGGAGCTGCCTGTGGCTCAGATCATGAATGCCTTATTGTCAAATTCAGACTTAAATTGAAGAAAGTAGGGAAAACCACTAGACCATTCAGGTGGAACCTAAATCAAATCCCTTACAATTATACAGTGGAAGTGACAAATAGATTTAAGGGAATAAATCTGATAGACAGACTGCCTGATGAACTATGGAATGAGGTTCGTGACATTGTACAGGAGAGAGGGATCAAGACCATCCCCAAGGAAAAGAAATGAAAAAAAGCAAAATGGCTTTCTGAGGACAATTTACAAATAGCTGTGAAAAGAAGAGAAGTTAAAAACAAAGGAGAAAAGGAAGAACATACCCATTTGAATGCAGAGTTCCAAAGAATAGCAAGGAGAGATAAGAAAACCTTCCTCAGTGATCAGTGCAAAGAAATAGAGGAAAATAATAGAATGGGAAAGACTAGAGATCTCTTTAAAAAAATAAGAGATACCAGGGAACATTTCATGCAAAAATGGGCTTAATAAAGGACAGAAATGGTATGGACCTAACAGAAGCAGAAGATATTAAGAAGAGGTGGAAGGAATACACAGAACTGTACAAAAAAGATGTTCATGACCCAAATAGTCACTATGCTGTGATCACTAACCTAGAGCCAGACATCCTGGAATGTGAAGTCAAGTGGGCCTTAGGAAGCATCACTACGAACAAAGCTAGTGGAGGTGATGGAATTCCAGTTGAGCTATGTCAAATCCAAAAAGATGATTTTGTGAAAGTGCTGCACTCAATATGCCAGCAAATTTGGACAACTCAGCAGTGGCCACAGCACTGGAAAAGGTCAGTTTTCATTCAAGTCCCAAAGAAAGACAATTCCAAAGGATGCTCGACCTACCTGATAGTTGCACTCACCTCCCACACTAGTAAAGTAATGCTCAAAATTCTCCAAGCGAGGCTTCACCAATACTTGAACCGTGAACTTCCAGATGTTCAAGCTGGTTTTAGAAAAGGCAGAGGAACCAGAGATCAAATTGCCAACATCTGCTGGATCATTGAAAAAGCAAGAGAGTTCCAGAAAAACAACTATGTCTGCTTTATTGACTACACCAAAGCCATTGACTGTGTGGATCCCAGTAAACTGTGGAAAACTCTGAAAGAGATGGGACTACCAGACCCCCTGACCTGCCTCCTGAGAAATCTGCATGCAGGTCAGGAAGCAACAGTTAGAACTGGACATGGAAAAGCAGACTGGTTCCAAATAGGAAAAGGAGTATGTCAAGGCTGTATATTGTCACCCTGCCTATTTAACTTATATGCAGAGTACATCATGAGAAACGCTGGACTAGATGAAGGACAAACTAGAATCGTGATTGCTGGGAGAAATAGCAATAACCTCAAATATACAGATGACACCACCTTATGGCAGAAAGTGAAGAAAAACTAAAGAGCCTCTTGATGAAAGTGAAAGAGGAGAGTGAAAAAGTTGGCTTAAAGCTCAACATTCAGAAAACTAAGATCATGGCATCTGATCCCATCACTTCATGGCAAATAGTTGGGGAAACAGTGGAAACACTGGTAGACTTTATTTTCTGGGGCTGCAAAATCACTGCAGATGGTGACTGCAGCCATAAAATTAAAAGACGCCTGCTTCTTGGAGGAAAGTTATGACCAATCTAGACAACATATTAAAAATCAGCGACATTACTTTGCCAGCAAAGATCCATCTACTCAAGGCTATGGTTTTTCCAGTAGTCATATATGGATGTGAGAGTTGGACTATAAAGAAAGTGTGAGTGAAGGGAAGTCACTCCGTCATTTCCAACTCTTTGCGACCCCATAGACAGAGTAACGGACACCAGGCTACTCCATCCATGGGATTTTCTAGGCAAGAGTACTGGAGTGGGTTGCCATTTCCTTCTCCAGGGAATCTTCCTGACCCAGGGATCGAACCCAAGTCTCCCACACTGTAGACAGACGCTTTACCGTCTGAGCCACCAGGGAAGCCTGAGAAACCGGAGAGCTGAAGAATTGATGCTTTTGAACTTTGGTGTTGGAGAATTCTCTTGAGAATCCCTTGGACTGCAAGGAGATACAACCAGTCCATACTAAAGGAAATCATTCTTGAGTCTTTATTGGAAGGACTGATGTTGAAGCTGAAACTCCAATACTTTGGCCACTGATGTGAAGAACTGACTCATTTAAAAGACCCTAATGCTGGGAAAGATTGCAGGCGGGAGGAGAAGGGGACGACAGAGAATGAGATCGTTGAATGTCATCACTGCCTCAATGGACATGAGTTTGGGTAAACTCCGAGATTTGATGATGGACAGGGAGGCCTGCTGTGCTGTGGTCCATGGGGTCACAAAGTGTCGGACAAGACTGAGCAACTGAACTGAACTGAAACAGGTGATGGAAATAGTACCTGAACAGAGTGTTTGAATTTAAGAGTGATCTAATCAGAACTAATATTAAGTTGTTTTTTGATAGTTAGGGGAAATAGAATATTTTTCCTCTTGGATTAAAAAAGGGATAATACAGCCCCAGTGCCAGTCACAAATATCTTACGATTTTGCAAGAAGCCAAATTGAAGATGAAGCCAACACCAGAAATTATTTGGAATTGAGAAAAATGATTAGACCCAGAGCTGGGATATAACCATGCTAGAAATCTCCTCAAACTGAGAAAATATAATTAAAAAAATATTTTAAAGCAGTGTAATTTGTGCTGTCACTCATAACTAAAACCACCTGATGGTTGTAATTTTATAATTTTCTTCATTTTTAAAGTTCTTCTTTGTCACTTTGTTCATGATACTTTCATAATGTTTTACCATTTATTCAAATATATTATTCTTGGTGTATTTTTACAACTATGACATTTGTCCTAGTTGTCATACAAAGTCAGTGCTAAGTCTCAAGACCCACGCAACATTTCAAGGGGTCATTTTTTTTTATTACCATTCTACACACACCAAAATGCATATTTATTTCTCAGGATTCGTGTTTCTCCTTTACCCAATAGAAATCATATGATCTCCATAAACCCTTACTTTTCTAATTCTGTGGCTATTATTTTACTGAGCCCATTAAAGAACGTTGGCTGTGGACTTCTTCTGATACATTGTTGGGCCCTTGAGTGAGACAGAATACACTTTCTAAATAGTATTTAGTTTCCCAAATTGCAATTTTGTGTATAATTTTTGCTGTTATTTTAAGAACATCTTCTAAAATTGAACAGCATATCTTAAACATCAGTATAAAATGATGAGCTACTGAATTAATTTTGATGTTTCAGAAGGTTTTATTGACACTCATTCACATTCAAGTTATATAATATACAGGCAACTTCTGATATATTTATTTTTAATTTTAATTTTTAACATTGAAAACAGTTTGTATTGGGGTATACCTGATTAACAATGTTGTGGTAATTTTAGGTGAACAGTGAAGAAACTCAGTTATACATATACCTGTATTCATTCTCCCTTCATTTCTTTTTTTTAAATTAATTATTTTATTGAAGGATCATTGCTTTAAGAATTTTGCTGTTTTCTGTCAAACCTCAGCAAGAATCAGCCATAGATATACATATATCCCCTCACTTTTGAAACTCCCTCCCTCCTCACTTTTGAAACCACCTCTCTAGTTTGCTACAGAGCCCCTGTTTGAGTTTCCTGAGCCATACATCAAATTCCTGTTGGCTATCAATTTTACATATGGTGATGTAAGTTTCCATGTTACTTTTTCTGTACATCTCACCCTCTCCCCATGTCCATAAGTCTATTCTCTATGTCTGTTTCTCCATTGTTTCCCTGTAAATAAATTCTTCACTACCACTTTTCAAGATTCCGTATATATGTGTTAAATATGATATTTATCTTTCTCTTTCTGACTCACTTCACTCTGTATAATAGGTACTAGGTTCATCCACCTCATTATAACTGACTCAAATACGTTCCTTTTTATGACTAATATTCCATTGTGTATATGTACCACTACTTCTTTATCCAATCATCTGTTGATGGACATATAGGTTGCTTTCTTGTTCTAGCTATTGTAAATAGTGCTGCAATGAACAATGGGATACAAGTGTCTCTTTCAATTTTGGTTTCCTCAGGGTATATGCATAGGAGTTGGGATACAAGTGTCTCTTTCAATTTTGGTTTCCTTAGGGTATATGCATAGGAGTGGGACTGCTGGGGCCAACAGTGGTTCTATTCCTGGTTGTTGTTGTTGTTGTTGTTGTTAGGAATCTACATACCGTCTTCCATAGTGGCTGTAGCAATTTACATTCCCACCAATAGTGCAAGAGGGTTCTCTTTTCTCCATACCCTTTCCAGCATTTATTATTTGTAGACTTTTTGATGATGGACATTCTGACTGGTATGAGATGATATCTCATTGTATTTTTGATTTGCATTTCTCTAATTGTAAGCGATGTTGAGCATCCTTTCATGGGTTTGATAGCCATCTGTATATCTTCTTTGGAGAAAGTTTGTTTAGATCTTTCTCCCACTTTCTCATTGGGTTTTTTGTTTATCTGGTACTGAGTTCTATGAACTGCTTGTATATTTTGGAAATTAATCCTTTGTCAGTCATTTCATATGTTACTTATTTCTCCCATTCAGAGGGTTGTCTTTTCACCTTGCTTATAGTTTCCTTTGCTGTGCAAAAGCTTTTAAGTTTAATGAGGTCCTACTTATTTACTTTTGTTTTTATTTCCATTACTCTAGGAGGTGGGTCATAGAGGATCTTGCTTTGATGTATGTCATCGAGTGTTCTGCCTATGTTTTCCTCCAAGAGTTTCATAATTTCTGGTCTTACATTTAGGTCTTTAATCCATTTTGAGTTTATCTTTGTGTATGGTGGTAGGAAGTGTTCTAATTTCATTCTTTTACATGTAGTTGCCCAGTTTTCCCAGCACCATTGATTGAAGAGGCTATCTTTGCCCCATTGTATATTCCTGCCTCCTTTGTCAAAAATAAGGTACCCATAGGTGCACGGGTTTATTTCTGGGCTTTCTATCTAATTCCATTGGTCTATATTTCTGTTTTTGTCCCAGTACCATAATTTCTTGATAGCTGTATCTTTGTAGTATAATATGGATTCAGGAAGGTTGATTCCTCCAGCTCCATTCTTCTTTCCCAGGGTTATTTTGGCTATTCAGGGTCTTTTGTGTTTCCATATGAATTGTGAAATATTTTGTCCTAGTACTGTGAAAAATGCCACTGGTAATTTGATAGGGGTCACACTGAATATGTAGATTGCATTTGGTCATATAGTCATTTTTACAATATTAATTTTTCTTACCCAGGAACATGGAACATCTCTCCACCTTTTTATGTCATCTTTGATTTCTTTCATTAGTGTCTTATAATTTTCTGTGTGGAATAATTTTTTCTCCTTCAGATCAGATCAGATCAGTCACTCAGTCGTGTCCAACTCTTTGTGATGCCCATGAATCTCAGCACGCCAGGCCTCCCTGTCCATCACCAATCCCCGGAGTTCACTCAGACTCACGTCCATCGAGTCAGTGATGCCATCCAGCCATCTCATCCTCTGTCGTCCCCTTCTCCTCCTGCCCCCAATCCCTCCCAGCATCAGAGTCTTTTCCAATGAGTCAACTCTTCACATGAGGTGGCCAAAGTACTGGAGTTTCAGGTTTAGCATCATTTCTTCCAAAGAAATCCCAGGGCTGATCTCCTTCAGAATGGACTGGTTGGATTTCCTTGCAGTCCAAGGGACTCTCAAGAGTCTTTTCCAACACCACAGTTCAAAGGCATCAATTCTTTGGCACTCAGCCTTCTTCACAGTCCAACTCTCACATCCATACATGACCACAGGAAAACCATAGCCTTGACTAGACGGACCTTTGTTGGCAAAGTAATGTCTCTGCTTTTCAATATGCTATCTAGGTTGGTCATAACTTTCCTTCCAAGCAGTAAGCGTCTTTTAATTTCATGGCTGCAGTCACCATCTGTAGTGATTTTGGAGCCCAGAAAAATAAATTCTGACACTGTTTCCCCATCTATTTCCCATGAAGTGGTAGGACCGGATGCCATGATCTTCGTTTTCTGAATGTTGAGCTTTAAGCCAACTTTTTCACTCTCCACTTTCACTTTCATCAAGAGGCTTTTTAGTTCCTCTTCACTTTCTGCCATAAGGGTGGTGTCATCTGCATATCTGAGGTTATTGATATTTCTCCCAGCAATCCTGATTCCAGCTTGTGTTTCTTCCAGTCCAGCGTTTCTCAAGATGCAATCTGCATATAAGTTAAATAAGCAGGGTGACAATATACAGCCTTGACGAACTCCTTTTCCTATTTGGAACCAGTCTGTTGTTCCAAGTCCAGTTCTAACTGTTGCTTCCTGACCTGCATACAAATTTTTCAAGACGCATATCAGGTGGTCTGGTATTCCCATCTCTTGAAGAATGTTCCCACAGTTTATTGTGATCCACACAGTCAAAGGCTTTGGCATAGTCAATAAAGCAGAAATAGATGTTTTTCTGGAACTCTCTTGCTTTTTCCATGATCCATCGGATGTTGGCAATTTGATCTCTGGTTCCTCTGCCTTTTCTAAAACCAGCTTGAACATCAGGAAGTTCACGGTTCACATATTGCTGAAGCCTGGCTTGGAGAATTTTGAGCATTACATTACTAGTGTGTGAGAGGAGTGCAATTGTGCAGTAGTTTGAGCATTCTTTGACATTGCCTTTCTTTGGGATTTGAATGAAAACTGACATTTTCCAGTCCTGTGGCCACTGCTGAATTTTCCAAATTTGCTGGCATATTGAGTGCAGCACTTTCACAGCATCATCTTTCAGGATTTGAAATAGCTCAACTGGAATTCCATCACCTCCACTAGCTTTGTTTGTAGTGATGCTTTCTAAGGCCCACTTGACTTCACATTCTAGGATGTCTGGGTCTAGGTCAGTGATCACATTATAGTGATTATCTGGGTTGTGAATATCTTTTTTGTACAGTTCTTCTGTGTACTCTTGCCACCTCTTCTTAATATTTTCTGCTTCTGTTAGGTCCATACCATTTCTGTTCTTTATCGAGCCCATCTTTGCATGAAATGTTCTGTTGGTATCTCTAAGTTTCTTGAAGAAATCTCTAGTCTTTCCCATTCTGTTTTCCTCTATTTCTTTGCATTGATCACTGAAGAAGGCTTTCTTATCTCTTCTTGCTATTCTTTGGAACTCTGAATTCAGATGCTTATATCTTTCCTTTTCTCCTTTGCTTTTCGCTTCTCTTCTTTTCACAGCTAGTTTTAAGTCCTCCCCAGACAGCCCTTTTACTTTTTTGCATTTCTGTTCCATGGGGATGATCTTGATCCCTGTCTCCTGTACAATGTCACAAACCTCATTCCATAGTTCATCAGGAACTCTCTCAGCTATAGCCCCTTAAATCTATTTCTCACTTCCACTGTATAATCATAAGGGATTTGACTTAGGTCATACCTGAATGGTCTAGTGGTTTTCCCTACTTTCTTCAATTTAAGTCTGAATTTGGCAATAAGGAGTTCATGGTCTGAGCCACAGTCAGCTTCTGGTCTTGTTTTTGCTGACTGTATAGAGCTTCTCCATCTTTGGCTGCAAAGAATATAATCAAGCTGATTTTGGTGCTGGCCATCTGGTGATGTCCATGTGTACAGTCTTCTCTTGTGTTGTTGGAAGAGGGTGTTTGTTATGACCAGTGCATTTTCTTGGCAAAACTCTATTAGTCTTTGCCCTGCTTCATTCCGTATTCCACGGCAAAATTTGCCTGTTAGTCCAGGTATTTCTTGACTTCCTACTTTTGCATTCCAGTCCCCTATAATGAAAAGGATATCTTTTTTGGGTGTTAGTTCCGAAAGGTCTTGTAGGTCTTCACAGAATTGTTCAACTTCAGCTTCTTCAGCATTACTGGTTGGGGCATAGACTTGGATTACTGTGATATTGAATGATTTGCCTTGGAAAAGAACAGAGATCATTCTGTCTCTTTTGGGATTGCATCCATGGACTGCATTTTGGACTCTTTTGTTGACCATGATGGCTAGTCCATTTCTTTGAGGGATTCCTGCCCGCAGTAGTAGATATAATGGTCATCTGAGTTAAATTCATCCATTCCAGTCTATTTTAATTCACTGATTCCTGGAATGTAGACATTCACTCTTGCCATCTCTTGTGTGACCACTTCCAATTTGCCTTGATTCATGGACCTGACATCCCAGGTTCCTATGCAATATGGCTCTTTACAACATCAGACCTTGCTTCTATCACCAGTCATATCCACAGCTGGGTATTGTTTTTGCTTTGGCTCCATCCCTTCATTCTTTCTGGAGTTATTTCTCCACTGATCTCCAGTAGCATATTGGGCACCTACTGACCTGGGGAGTTCCTCTTTCAGTATCCTATTATTTTGACTTTTCATACTGTTCATGGGGTTCTCAAGGCATACTGAATACTGAAGTTGTTTTCCATTCCCTTCTCCAGTGGACCACATTCTGTCAGCCCTCTCCACCATGACCCGCTCATCTTGGGTGGCCCCACGGGCATGGCTTAGTTTCATTGAGTTAGACAAGGCTGTGGTCCTAGTTTGATTAGATTGACTAGATTTCTGTGAGTATGGTTTCAGTGTGTCTGCCCTCTGATGCCTATGTTTATGCCTAGATATTTAATTCTTTTTGTTGCAGTGGTAAATGGGATTGATTCCTTAATTTCTCTTTTTGATCTTCCATTGTTAGTATATAAGAATGCAAGTGATTTCTGTGTATTGATTTTGTATCCTGCAGCTTTGCTAAATTCACTGATTAGCCCTAGAAATTTTCTCATACTATCTTTAGGTTTTTCTATGTACAGTATCATGTCATCTGCACCCAGCGGCAGCTTTACTTATTCTTTTCTCATCTGGATTCCTTTTATTTCTTTTTCTTCTCTGATTGCTGTAGCTAGGACTTCCAGAACTATGTTGAATATTAGTGGCAAAAGTGGGCACCTTTGTCTTGTTCCTGATGTTAGGGGGAATGCTTTCAGTTTTTCACCATTGAGATTATTGTTTGATGTAGGCTTATCATATATGGCCTTTACTCTGTTGAGGTAGGTTCCTTCTAGGCCATTTTTTGAAGAGTTTTAATCATAAATGGGTGCTGAATTTTGTCAAAGGCTTTTTGTGCATATATTGGGATTATCATATGCTTTTTATCTTTTAATTTGTTAACATGGTATATGACATGGTTTGATTTGTGTATATTGAACAATCGTTGCATCACTGGAATAAACTCAACTTGATCATTTTGCATGAGCTTTTAATGTGTTGTTGAATCTTCTGCTAAAATTTTGTTGAGGATTTTTGCATCTATTTTCATCAGTGATATTGGCCTGTAATTTTCTTTTTTTGTGTTGTCTTTGTCTGGTTTTGGTATCAGGGTGATGGTGGCTTCATAGAATGAATTTGGAAGTGTTCCTTCCTCTGCATTTTTTTTTTTTTTGAAAGTGTTTTAGAAGGATAGGCATTAGCTCTTCTCTAAATGTTTGATAGAATTCTCCTGTGAATCCACCTGGTCCTGGGCTTTTGTTTTTGGGGGATGTATGATCACAGCTTCAATTTCAGTGCTTGTATTTGGGTTGTTCATAATTTCGATTTCTTCCTGGTTTGGGCTTGGAAGATTGAAATTTTCTAAGAATCTGTCTATTTCTTTCAGGTTATCTATTTTATTACCATATGCTTCTGCTGCTGCTAAGTCACTTCAGTCGTGTCTGACTCTGTGCGACCCCATAGACGGCAGCCCACCAGGCTCCCCCGTCCCTGGGATTCTCCAGGCAAGAACACTAGAGTGGGTTGCCATTTCCTTCTCCAGTGCATGAAAGTGAAAAGTGAAAGTGAAGTCGCTCAGTCGTGTGTGACTCTAAGCGACCCCATGGACTGCAGCCTACCAGACTCCTCCACCCATGGGATTTTCCAGGCAAGAGTACTGGAGTGGGGTGCCATTGCCTTCTCCGTTATTACCATATGGTTGTTCATAATAGTCTCCTATAATCCTTTGTGTTTCTGTATTATCTATTGTAACCTCTTTTTTACTTCTAATTTGGTTGATTTGATTCTTCTCTCTTTTTTTCTTGATGAGTCTGGCTAAAGATTTGTCAAATTTGTTTACCTTCTCAAAGAACCAGCTTTTAGTTTTATTCATCTTTACTATTGTTTGATTTCTTTATCCTCAGATAATTATGATTTCTTTCCTCCTACTAATTTTTGGGTTTTGTTGTTCTTTTTCCAGTTGTTTTAGGTGTAAACTTAGGCTGTCTATGTTTTTCTTGTTTCTTTAGGTAGGATTGTATTGCTATAAGCTTCCTTCTTAGAACTGCTTTTGCTGCATCCCATAGCTTTTGAGTTGTCGTGTTTTCATTGGCATTTGTTTCTAGAAATTTTTTGATTTCTCTTTTGATTTCTTCAGTAACCTGTTGGTTATATAGAAGCGTGTTGTTTGTCTCCATGTGTTTGTGTTTCTTATACTTCTTTTTTCCTGTAATTGATATCTAATCTTATAGCATGTGATAGGAGAAGATGCTTAATATGATTTCAATTTTCTTAAATTTACTGAGGTTTGATTTGTGACCCAAGATGTGGTCTATCCTAGAGAATGTTCCATGTGCACTTGAGAAGAAGATGTATTCTTCTGCATTTGGATGAAATGTCCTGAAGATATCAATAAGATCCATCTCATCTAATATATCATTTAAGACTTGTGTTTCCTTATTAATTTTCTGTTTTGATTATCTACCCATTGGTATAAGTGGGGTATTAAAGTCTCCTAGTATTATTGTGTTACTGTCAATTTCTCCTTTTATGTCTGTTAGTGTTTGTCTTATGTACTGAGGTGCTCCTATGTTGGGTGTATGTCTTCCTCTTGGATTGATCCCTTGATCATTATGTAGTATCCTTCCTTATCACTTCTAATCTTCATTATTTTAAATTCTGTTTTTTTTTTTTTTCTGATAGGAAGACTATTGCTCCAGCTTTCTTTTGCTTACCATTTGCATGGAATATAGTTTTCCATCCTCTCACTTTCAGTTTATATGTGTCTTGAGGTCTGAAATGGGTTTCTTGTAGAGAGCATACATAAGGTTCTTGTTTTTGTATCTGTTTAGCCAGTGCGTGTCTTTTGCTTGAAGCATTTAATTCATTTACATTTAATGTAATTATTGATATATATATATATATACACACACACACATATATATATACACACACACACACACACATATATATAGATAGATAGATAGATAGATATCCCACTCCAGTACTCTTGCCTGGAAAATCCCATGGGGGAGGAGCCTGATAGGCTGCAGTCCATGGGGTCGCTAAGAGTCGGACATGACTGAATGACTTCACTTTCACTTTTCACTTTTCACTTTCATGTGTTGGAGAAGGAAACGGCAACCCACTCCAGTGTTCTTGCCTGGAGAGTCCCAGGGATGGGGGAGCCTGGTAGGCTGCTGTCTATGGGATCGCACAGAGTCGGACACGACTGAAGCGACTTAGCAGCAGCAGCATGTTCCTATTGCCAATTCCTACTTGTTTGGTGCTGATTTTGTAGATCTTTTCCTCTCTTGTATTTCTTGACTATATAAGGCCCTTTAACATTTGTTGTAAAGCTGGCTTGGTGGTACTGAATTCTCTTTAACTTTTCCTTGTCTGTAAAGCTTTTTATTTCTCCCTCAATTTTGAATGAGATCCTTGCTGGGTACAGTCATCTTGGTTGCAGATTTTTCCCTTTCAGTACTTTAAATATATCTTGCCATTCCCTTCTGGCCTGCAGATTTGCTGCTGCAAGATCAGTTGTTGAGTATATGGGGTTTCCCTTGTATGTTACTTGTTGCTTCTCCCTTGCTGCTTTTAATATTCTTTCTTTGTGTTTAGTCTTTTTTAGTTTGATTAGTATGTGTCTTGGTGTGTTTCTCCTTGGGTTTATCCTATATGGGACTCTTTGTGCCTCTTGGACTTGATGGACTATTTGCTTTCCCATGTTGGGGAAATTTTCAACTATAATCTATTCAAAAATTTTCTCATACCCTTTGTTTTTCTCTTCTTCTTCTGGGACCCCTATAATTTGAATGTTGGTGCATTTGATATGGTCCCAGAGGTTACTGAGACTGTCCTCAGCTCTTTTCATTCTTTTTACTTTATTCTGCTCTTCAGAATTTATTTTCACCACTTTATCTTCCAGCTCACTGATTCTTTCTTCTGCTTCAGATATTCTGCTATTGATTCCTTCTAGAGTATTTTTAATTTCAATAATTGTGTTGTATGTGTTGTGTTGTGTGTTTATTCTTTAATTCTTCTAGGTCTTTGTTAACTGATTCTTGCATTTCTCCATTTCATTTTCAAGGTTTTTGATCATCTTAGCTATAACTATTCTGAATTCTTTTTCAGGTAATTTGCCTATTTCCTCTTCATTTTTTTGGACTTCTGTGTTTCTTCATTTGTGCAGTATTTCTCTGCCTTTTCTTTTTTTTTTTTGAGTTATTTTGTTTGAGGTCTCCTTTTCTTAGGCTTCAAAGAGAGTTGAATTATTTTCTTGAAGAAGGTTGACTTATTTCTTCCTTTTGGTTTCTGCCCTCCTAAGGTTGGTCCAGTGGTTTGTGTGAGCTTTGTATAGGGTGAGATTTGTGCTGAGTTTTTGTTTGTTTTTCCTCTGATGGGCCAGGCTGAATTACGTGGTAATCCTGTCTGCTAATGATTGGGTTTGTATTTTTATTTTGTTTGTTGTTTAGATGAGGCATCCTGCACAGGGTGCTACTGGTGGTTGGGTTTTGCTGGGTCTTGTATTCAAGTGGTTTCCTTATTGTGAGTTCTCACTATTTGATACTTCCTATTTTGGGGGCTCCAAAATCACGGCAGATGGTGATTGCAGCCATGAAATTAAAAGACGCTTACTCCTTGACCAACCTAGATAGCATATTCAAAAGCAGAGACACTACTTTGCCAACAAAGGTTCGTCTAGTCAAGGCTATGGTTTTTCCAGTAGTCATGTATGGATGTATGGATGTTAGAGTTGGACTGTGAAGAAGGCTGACTGCTGAAGAATTGATGCTTTTGAACTGTGGTGTTGGAGAAGACTCTTGAGAGTCCTTTGGACTGCAAGGAGATCCAACCAGTCCATTCTAAAGGAGATCAGTCCTGGGTGTTCTTTGGAAGGAATGATGCTAAAGCTGAAACTCCAGTACTTTGGCCACCTCATGTGAAGATTTGACTCATTGGAAAAGACTCTGATGCTGGGAGGGATTGGGGGCAGGAGGAGAAGGGGACAACAGAGGATGAGATGGCTGGATGGCATCACTGACTTGATGGACGTGAGTTTGAGTAAACTCCGAGAGTTGGTGATGGACAGGGAGGCCTGGCGTGCTGCGTTTCATGGGGTCGCAAAGAGTCGGACACGACTGACTGACTAAACTGAACTGAACTGAAGGTTAGTTCTCTAGTAGTATATGTTCTGGATTCGGTGCTCCCTCTCCAAAGGCTCAGGGCTTGATCTCTGGTCAGGAATGAAGATTCCACAAGTGGATTGTTATAGAATTAAGTGAGTTTAAAACAAATATCCAAAAACGAGAACCCAAAGATAAACCCCAGACAAATTGCACTTACAAAATCAGGCAAATAATAATTAAAATAATGGAATATACACTTGTACATATACACCCATGAGAAAAATGAAGAACAGTAGACTGACCCAGAGAACAAAGGAAATCAAAAATTATATTTACCATTTAAGAACAAAACTAACTTAAGCACAAACTGGAAAACAAAACTAAAGCAAGGTGTCAAGTGGGGAATAAAGCTATGAAAACAAAACTAAGAAATATATTGAGAGGAAAGGAAAGAAGAAAAGAAAAAAAGAATAGATATGCAATTAAATAGAGACAGATGAAGATTTATATACACTTTAGATTAACTGCAAGAGGAAAAGAACAGTAGGAAAGGCAAACAAAGGAATAAATGTAGAATAAATATAATGGGCTTAAAAAAATAAAAGTTAAAATTATAAGAGAAAAGAAAAAATATGGAAGAAGAAAGGAAAAAGGATAAAAAAGGAAAACTCCACAGAACTGCAAAAGCCCAATGTAGAGGCAGAGGTTTATAACAACAGTAGAAAGTGTGACTGAATATACACATAAACATATACACCCATGAGCAAAATCAGAACAGTCTGACAAAAATACAGTAGATTGACCCAGTGAACAAACGAAACCAAAAATTATATCTACCAGAATAAAACTAATTAAAGCACAAACTGGAAAGCAAAACTAAAGCAAGGGACCAATTGGGGAATAAAACAATGAAAATAAAAGTAACAGTTATTTTGAGAGGAAAGGAGAGAAAGAAAGTATAGATATGCAAAGTTAAATAGAGGTAGATAAAGAAGATATATATATATTAAAGATTAAATGCAAGGGGAAAAGAACAGTAGGAAAATCAAACAAAGGAATAAATGTAGAAAAAATAGTAACAGGTTTAAAAAATTAAAATTAAACAAAATAGAAAAGGAAAACTCCACAGAACTGCAAATACCCAATGTAGAGGCAGAAGTTTATGACAACAACAACAAAAAAAAAGTGACTGAGAAAAAAAAAAAAAGATTCAAAAAATTGGATTTCTTAGGCCAATAAAATCGACAACTATAACAGAGGGGGGATAAAGAGGGGGGGAAAAAAAAAAAATCTGAAAGAATCTACAGAGCAAGTCAAAAAATAAGAATAGTAAATTTTTTCCTTGAGTCAATGCTGTCAGAGACCTTTCCTTCACTGGGAGTCACAGTCCACCTTACCTCCTTGGGATGCCCTCCGACCTCCGCTGATCTCTGGACCTGCTGTGGGGGCAGCTCAGATTCTAATCTGGTCCTATTCCTATGTGTTCTTGCCTCCAATGTCCACAACTATCAGAGCTAGTGCGTTTTCCTTTGTGGGCTCTCTCAATGGCCTTTTATATATTCCATAGACACAGAGTCTGTCTGGTTGATCTTGTGGATTTAATCTGTAGCTTGTACAGCTGGTGTGAAGGTTTTGAGTCTTCTTCCTTAGCCACAATGCCCCTGGGTTTCAATTGTGGTTTTATTTCCACCTCTACATGTGAGCTGTCCACTGGGGTTTAGCTCCTGAGGCTGCCGTGGAGGGCTTGGGTTTTCCCCTGAGAGGGCCCGGTGTGGAGGTGGTGCAGCTGCTTGGGTCACAGGGGTTCTGGCAGCACGAGGTACTCAGGGAGATTGGTGACTAGGGCAGCAGGAAATAGAGTGCTCTAGAAAGGTATGGCAACCAGTATTGGCTAATATGCTCCAGTATTCTTGCCTGGAGAACCCCCTCTCTGACAGAGAAGCCTGGCAGGTCACAGTCTACAGGGTCGCAAAGAATTGGACACGACCAAAGTGACTCTGCATGCATATATACAAGACTTTTTTGCCTGTGGCAGCTCAGCCCCAGTGAGAGGTAAGCGTGAAGGTGGCACAGCTGCTTGACTTGCGGGGACCCTCTCGGTGCCAAGTTTGCAGGGAAATGGACTGCCTCCACCACAAGAGTTATGGCCCTGCTGCTGCTGCTGCTGCTAAGTCGCTTCAGTCATGTCCAACTTTGCGTGACCCCATAGATGGCAGCCCACCAGGCTCCCCCATTCCTGGGATTCTCCAGGCAAGAATATTGGAGTGGGTTGCCATTTCCTTCTCCAGTGCATGAAAGTGAAAAGTGAAAGTGAAGTCACTCGGTCATGTCCGACTCTTAGCGACCCCATGGACTGAAGCCTACCAGGCTCCTCTGTCCATGGGATTTTCCAGGCAAGAGTACTGGAGTGGGTTGCCATTGCCTTCTCCAGTTATGGCCCTATCAGAGTCATTTTTCCAGCCTCTTGTAGCTGGCGATCAGAAGTCCTCTTTGGCCAGTCTTTCTCCATAGCTCCACCCATTCAGGCACTTAGAGCGCTCCCTTGCCTGGGGTCTCTGTTTTTCAGCATGTCAGGCACATAGAGGGGCCCCCTTAGCTGGAGTCCTACTCTGTAGATTGGCACATCAGGCACTTAAAGGGCACCTTGGGTGGGGTCCTACTCTGTAGTTTGGAGCATCAGTCACTGAAAGGAGCACCCTGGGTGGGGTCTACACTGTAGTTCAGTGTGTCAGCCTTTGATGGGCCGCCTCTCTATTGTTCAGCTGCCGATGCTGGCATGTGGGGAGAGAGAGGCTATGGTTATGGTTCCACCCCTACATGTGACTCAGCAGTATCACCTTGCTTCCACGGCTGCCTGGCTTTCCTCCACCAGCATTTCCCACAACAGTCTCCTCCATCATACCCCCTTGATCCCCTCTCCACCATCAACAGCAGCACCACCCTGGGATTGCTCCATAATCCCTAAACTCCAGCTCCCAGCTGCTGCCCATTCCAGGAGACCAGCATTCCTGTCCAGGATATGTATGCCTGTGGCAAGGACTGTCTGATCTCATTCCATTTGTGCTCCCACAGATCAGCTGTTTCACTCTTAGCCTTAAATGTTTCTCCTCTGACTCAGGCAATTGCCCTGCTGTGGGGATTGGATCCCTGCTTCAGTTCCCCTGCCAGCTGAGGGTAGGTCCAGTCCTACTAACACTCCTGTTTCCCCCCTCTAGTTCCTTCATCCTACTGAGTTTTGCATGGTTCTATATATTCTTTTCCACTGGTCAGGTACTCCTGTCCACTCTCAGCTGGTGTTCTGCATGCTCTTCTGTGTCTGAAGCTGTATTCCTGATGTATCAATAAAATTGGATGAGAGATATGCACATTTTATATCCAAATTGAGAAAATTAGAATTTCCTTCCACTTTTGATTGTGTGAATAAAAATTATATAAAATTCCACAGTTTATGTCAGTGAAAACAAAAGTCTTTCACAAGGATAAATATAAACTAAGATAAAATATACAAGAAAAATTTAATTAGTGAATTTGATTTTATGCACTTTAAATTTTGCACAGTGATTTTAATCATAAAAAATAATGACATCTGAGGACTTCTGGTTTCAGCTCTGACATGGAAAGGGCTTAAAAGTCAAAACTCCCACCCTTCAAGAAAGAAAAGACCTGAACAAACTGAAAATAAATGACTTCCTGAAACCATCAGAGAATTGAAGTCACAGGGCAAAACCCACTCCCAAATTTGGGTAACAGGAAAATACAGAGAACCACAGCTCAAATCTGCCTACCTGAAATGGATGATGCTGGAGCCACAAACTGGTAAGTCCACTTAAACAGAAACTTTGATGAATTGCCAGAGACTGAGTATGGACTAGAGTGAGTGTCCGAAACTTCTAGGGGCTGCAAAATTTAGGAAGGACTCCATGCTTTCATGGGGTCCAGGATTTCAAGTCTCTGGCAGAAGGAGGAGAAGAAAAGTAAATTCTCCTGTCAAGGCCACAGCCCAGGAACACACTAAAAGACAGATTTAATGAGATTGAAACCTTTGATGTACCCATACCTTATAGCAAGGAGAGATAAGAAACACTTCCTCAGTGATCAATGCAAAGAAGAAGAGGAAAATAATAGAATGGGAAAGACTAGACATCTCTTCTAGAAAAATAGAGATAAGAATGGAACATTTCATGCAAAGATGAGAACAACAAAGGACAGAAACGGTATGGACCTAACAGAAGCAGAAGATATTAAGAAATGAGGCAAGAATATACAGATGAACTATACCAAAAAAAGGTCTTAATGACCCAGATAACCACGATGATGTGATCACTCACCTAGAGCCAGACATCCTGGAGAGTGAAGTCAAGTGGGCCTTAGGAAGCATCACTACAAGCAAAGCTAGTAGATGTGATGGAATTCCAGCTGAGATACTTCAAGTCCTAAAAGATGATGCCGTTAAAGTGTTGCACTGAATATGCCAGTAAATTTGGAAAACTCAGCAGTGGCCACAGGACTGGAAAAGGTCACTTTTCGTTCCAACCCCCAAAGAAGGGCAATGCCAAAGAATGTTCAGAGTACCAAACAATTGCACTCATTTCACATGCTACCAAAGAAATGCTTAAAATTGTCCCAGCAAGGCTTCAAAAGTACATGAACCAAGAACTTCCAGATGTTCAAGGAGAATTGAGAAAAGGCAGAGGAAAATGAGATCCAATTGCCAACATCCTTTGGAACATAAAGAAAGCAAGAGAATTCCAGAAAATCATCTATTTCTTCTGTGTTGACTAAGCTAAAACCTTTGACTGTGTGGATCACACCAAACTGTGGAAAATTCTTAAAGAGACGAGGACACCAGACCTCCTTACCTGTTTCCTGAGAAATCTGTATGGAGGTCAAGAAGCAAAAGCTAGAATAGAGATAGAACAATGGACTGGTTCCAAATTGGGAAAGGAGTACATCAAGACTGTATATTGTCAACTTGCTTCTTTTATTTATATGCAGAGTACATCATGTGAAATGTCGGGCTGCTGAAGCATAAGCTGGAATCAAGATTGTCGGGATAAATATCAATAACCTCAGATATGCAGATAACACCACTCTTATGGCAGAAATCAAAGAACTAAAGAGCCTCCTGATGAGGGTGAAAGAGGAGAGTGAAAAAGCTGGCTTAAAACTCTACACTCAAAAAACAAAGATCATGGCATCCAGTCCCATAACTCCATGGCAAATAGATGGAGAAACAGTGGAAACACTGGCTGACTTTATTTTTGGTGGCTGAAAAATCATTGCAGATGGTGACTGCAGCCATGAAATTAAAAGATGCTTACTCCTTGGAAGGAAAGTTATGACCAACTTTATAGCATATTAAAAAGCAGAGACATTACTTTGCCAACAAAGGTCCATCTAGTCAAGGCTATGTTTTTTCCCACTAGCCATATATGCATGTGAGAGTTGGACCATAAAAAAGGCTGAGTGCCAAAGAATTGATTTTTTTGAATTGTGGTGTTGGAGAATACTCTTGAGAGTCCCTTGGACTGCGAGGAGATCCAAGCAGTCAATCCTAAAGGAAATCAGCCCTGAATATTCATTGGAATGACTGATGCTGAAGGTGAAACTCCAATACTTTGGCCACCTGATATGAAGAACTGACTCATTGGAAAAAACACTGATGCTGGGAAAGATTGAAGGCCACAAGAGAAAATGCCGACAGAGGATGAGACGGTTGGATGACATCACTGACTCAATGGTTGAGCAAGCTCCGGGAGTTGGTGATGGACAGGGAAACTTGGCATGCTGCAGTCCATGGGGTTTCAAAGTGTCAGACACGACTGAGTAACTGAAGCGAATTGAATATCTTACCACTCAATCAACAATGGATTTTAGCTCAAATTTATAATTTGCCTCTGTTATTTAAGAAGACATTATTAGGGAAACCTAAAGACAGTGGAATTAGAGGACTTTGAAGCCTCTGGCAGCTATAACTATAGGAAACCTTAAATAAGCCCAACTCATAATCAGATTAATATAAAAGCTGGCAATGTTGAACTTTACCAGAGCCCTGTGATCCTTGAAAATAGTTACTATTAAAGAAATCCCACCATGCTTTGTGGCCTGAGAAACAGCCTACAGTGAAGTGTCACTCTTCCCTTTACGACCTAGCTAGGATTTACAGGTCTTCCCCTTGTTTACCTAGAACTCAGGCATAGACCCTCCAATTTCCCATTGTTTGTCTTATACATGATTAGTTATCTGAACTGTTTGCCCCAGTGATCTGTGAGAACAGTGACTTGACCAAATTTTAAAGTTTCTCTTCTGTGTATATGATTCTGAACTTAGACTCACCCCTAAGTTTAAGCAAATATTGGGATGCTTAAACAATAAAACAAATCATTCTCAACATCCCCTACAAGTGTAGTAAATTTGTTCTGATTGATGAATCTTCATTGATAGATCATTTTCACCCAAAGTCCATAGCTTACATTAGGGTTCACTCTTGGTGTTGCATAGTCCATGGATTTGGACTAATGTATAATGACGTGTATCCATCATTATAGCATCATACAGTGTAATTGCACTAACCTAAAAATCCCTTGTGCTCTTCCTATTAATCCCTCCCTACCCCTCTGTAACCATTGATCTTTTTACTATCTTTAGAATTTTGCCTTTTTCATAATGCTGTATAGTTGGAATGACACAGTAGGTAGACCTTTCACATTGGTTTGTTTCACCTAGTAATACTCATTTAAGATTTCCCCATGTCTTTCATGGCTTCATTGCTCATTACTTTGTAGGACTGATTAATATTTTATTATCTGAATGTACAACAGTTTATCCGTCGACCTACTGAAGGACCTCTTGCTGCCTCCAAGTTTTCACAATTATGAGTAAGTCTGCCACAAACATTTGTATATAAGTTATTTTTATGGACGTAAGTTTTCAACTCTTTTGGATAAATGCTGACAAGCACAATTGCTGGACTGTATGGGAAAAGTATGCTTAGTTTTGTAAGAAACACAAAGCTGTCTTCTCAGGTTGTATTATGTTGCATTTTCACCAGCAATGAATAAGAATGCTTGTTGCTTTACATCCTTGCTTCGCATCCTATGGTGGTGTCGGTGTTTTGGAATGTGACATTCTAATAGGTGTGTAATGGTATCTTCAGTTCAGTCCATTTCAGTCACTCAGTCATGTCCGACTCTTTGTGACCCCATGAATTGCAGCACGCCAGGCCTCCCTGTCCATCACCAATGCCTGGAGTTCGCTCAAACTCAGGTCCATCAAGTCGGTGATGCCATCCAGCCATCTCATCCTCTGTTGTCCCCTTCTCCTCCTGCCCCCAATCCCTCGAGTGTCAGAGGCTTTTCCAATGAGTCAACTCTTCATATGAGGTGGCCAAAGTACTGGAGTTTCAGCTTTAGCATCATTCCTTCCAAAGAACACCCAGGGCTGATCTCCTTTAGAATGGACTGGTTGGATCTCCTTGCAGTCCAAGGGACTCTCAAGAGTCTTCTCCAACACCACAGTTCAAAAGCATCAATGCTTTGGTGCTCAGCTTTCTTCACAGTCCAACTCTCACATCCACACATGACCACTGGAAAAACCATAGCCTTGACTAGACAGACCTTTGTTGGCAAAGTAATGTCTCTGCTTTTGAATATGCTATCTAGGTTGGTCATAACTTTCCTTCCAAGGAGTAAGCGTCTTTTAATTTTATGGCTGCAATCACCAACTGCAGTGATTTTGGAGCTCCAAAAGTCTGCCACTGTTTCTACTGTTTCCCCATCTATTTCCCATGAAGTGATGGGACCAGATGCCATGATCTTCGTTTTCTGAATGTTGAGCTTTAAGCCAACTTTTTCACTCTCCTCTTTCACTTTCGTCAAGAGGCTTTTGACTTCCTCTTCACTTTCTGCCATAAGGGTGGTGTCATCTGCATATCTGAGGTTATTGATATTTCATCCAGCAATCTTGATTCCAGTCTGTGCTTCTTCCAGCCCAGCGTTTCTCATGATGTACTCTGCATATAAGTTAAATAAGCAGGATGACAATATACAGCCTTGAGGTACTCCTTTTCTTATTTAGAACAAGTCTGTTTTTCCATGTCCAGTTCTAACTGTTGCTTCCTGACCTGCATATAGGTTTCTCAAGAGGCCAGTCAGGTGGTCTGATATTCCCATCTCTTTCAGAGTTTTCCACAGTTTATTGTGATCCACACAGTCAAGGGCTTTGTCATAGTCAATAAAGCAGAAATAGATGTTTTTTTCTGGAACTCTCTTGCTTTTTTGATGATCCAGCAGATGTTGGCAATTTGATCTCTGGTTCCCCTGCCTTTTGTAAAACCAGCTTGAACATCTGGAAGTTCATGATTCATGTATTGCTGAAGCCTGGCTTGGAGAATTTTGATCTTTACTATAGTAACATGTGAGATGAGTGCAATTGTGTGGTAGTTTGAGCATTCTTTGGCATTGCCTTTCTTTGGGATTGTTCCTTACTGTAAGCTTATTTAAAAAGTGAGATGAATAGAAATTATGACATAGAGTGTTTCCTCTTTTTCATATTTTAAGATTTTCTACTTGGTCTGATTTGTGTTTCTCATTGAAAACAACTATATTGTGATCTCAGGCTTCCATGAAATAGTTTTACCTATTTTTATTGATGTGAATGTTTTTCTGTATGTCTTTTTTGTGTGTGTGTGTGTGTTTTATTTAGTTTGCAATTTGAAAGATGTTAAAGTCATGTAAAATAAGATCAAATTAATTCATCCATTCCAAACGTATTTATTGATTACCTACTTTGTGCCAAGGATTCTCCTGGGCACATCAGTTGGGACAATAGAGAAGAACTCCTGGTTTTGTGGAACTCTGTTGGAGAGAGTTAATATACATGTTGTGAAGCAGTCCTTTACTTAATCCTCTTGATAATTATATATTTTAAATCATTTTACATAAGGAACTGAGCACTAGAGCAAGCAAATGACTTGTGAACATCACATATCCAAGAAAAAACAGGGCCAAATTTATAACCTAATTTTCCATTTGACTTTATAGATAACATCAGGAAATGGCATTGTTCTTGTTACAGAATGATGATGCTATATTTGAGTGAAGAAAATTTCTAAAAGCAAATGGGAAAATAACCAAGCAGAGCCCTAGTCCTGCCTGTTTAATTTTTTTTTTTTTTTTTTTAGGATTTAATAGGCAATCAATGATTTTGGATAAATGTTCTTTTCTCTTCCAATATTTAAGGGCAGACATATCATCTTAGATGCTGGAATTTGTATGAGAGTGAGAATACTTTAGGTACTTAGATCCAGTATTTTAGTTAGGGCTTTGTTTACAGAGATCCTAACATGAATAGATGAATCTTCATAGTGCATCTTAAATCAAGGGAAAAGCCCATAGGGACAAAATATATGAGAATGAAATAAAGCAATGCATCTTCTTACCATGTAAGGTCATGTTCTAATCAGAAAACAATTTTTCTTATAATTTATCGAACCTGCATCTCTTACATCTCCTGCATTGGAAGCATATTCTTTAGCACTGTCCAACTAGGAAGCACCACAGTCCGTCTCTTTGGTGCTATGCAATAAATATGTATTTTAGAAGAATTATATAGCTTGTTATACAGATAAATGTATTTCTATTTTTCTATAGTTTCCCTCTTTGGGGAGAGAATTAGATAATCGTATGTTGACTACACACTGTAACTGATATCAATAAAAATTAAAAAAAAAAAAAACTAAGCCAAACATTTACAAAGCAGGTTTTATTTTGATCTCGATGTAGTCTCTTCTTTTTTTTTCGTTTTATATGGTTTACCTTAAATTATTTCCTTCACTCATATGGATTTAACTTCCTTACTATATACTTCAGTAACTTCTGTTCTGAATTTTCTTCTGAGGTCTTTGGCCATATATTTCAGCTGCTAGCTGGATATGTCCATCTGAATGACACAGAGGCAATTAAAACACATTGGGACTGGAAGCACATTATCTTCTCCCATACAAATGAATGTCCCTCCTTGTATTCACTTAAGCCAGTTAATGTCTCTACAATCTATACTCCATGTCCCAAGATAGAAAAATAGAAGTCATCCTTAGTTACTTATTGTTTCTAATCTCCCACTGTTAATAAGTCTTGCCAATTTCATTCTTATAACCCAGATTCACCCCTCTCTAATCCATCCACAAAGCTTTAGTTCATGTAGTACCGGGAATTTTGAAATATTAACCTATCATAGTAATGATTTACCCACATTAAAACAACAGTGCTATTGGAAAGAGACATGCATGCAATTAGTGATTCTGATAACTGACTATAAAATAATCTGTATAATGAGGAATCTGAGGATATAAGTGGAGTGACAGATAACAAAATGTTGTAGGTTCAGTGTATTACAGATCGTAGAGTGATTGAGGAATGTTTTAGACTTTATTCTTTTCAATAACCACAACTCTTCCACAATTCCTATTTCCAAAAGCTAGGAGGTTACAGTTAAGGAATAGGACTGTGAAAGAGTTGTCATTATTGTAAAGAATAAAGTCTTAGGACATGGCCATGGGAATGACTGGGCTTCTCAGGTGGCACTGGGTTGAGAAGATACCATGGAGCAGGAAATGGCAACCTGCTCCAGTATTCTTTCCTGAAAAATTCCATGGGGAGGGGAGTCTGGAGGGCTACATCCACGGGGATGCAAAGGGTCAGACACAACTGAGCAACTGAACATGCACATGGGAATGATTGAGTAAGGGGGTGGAAAATAAGTTCACTGGAGTAGAGGAAAAGGAAGTGAGAGGACAGGGGACTGGTTGGACTATCTTTGCTTATATTGAAATTGCCCATAATTAAGTCAAGAGTTGTGTGTGAGAGAGTGATAGCCAGCCAAGGGTCTGTAAATGCCTGCAACAAGGAGGAGGAACAGTGGGGTCTGTGCTGTGAAAAGATGAGATATTTTGCAAATGGAGGCATTTATATTGATGGTGATCACTTCCAAGGAATTCAGAGAATGAGTTTCAGGAGTTGAGGGCAGGTCAGACAAATCATCAGAAAATAGGATGCAGAATGCCTTTCAGAGTCCAGGAAATGAAGAATGGGTGACTCAGAACTCTTGGCTTCTTTTCATAACTGTCATTAACATATATAAAAAGCAGGAGGATATGTATTTTTTTCTTTTTCATTCAGGTTAAAAACATATAATATTTAAACACAAATTTTATGTGTACAGCACACTCTTGCTAAATAGATGTCCACTGTTATACAGCAGACCTCTAGAAATAGTTAATCTTGGTGCAGAACTCAATACCCATTGCAAAGCAACTCCCCAAAAGCTGGCAACATTTTACCATCTGCTTCTCTGAGTCTGACTACTTTGGATAACTTATATAGATGGAATCATCCAGTATTTCTCCTTCTGTGATTGGTTTATTTCACTTATGATTGTCTCAAGTTTCAACTATAGTGTAACATATGACAGGGTTTCCTTTCCTTTCAAAGTTGAATATGTATGCATATCTCATACTTTCTTTATCCATTCACCTGTTAGTGGACATTTAGTTGGTTTCTGCTTATTGTCTGTTGTGAATAATGCTGCAATAAACATGAGATTGCTTGTATCTATTCTAGATCCTGATTTTATTTCCTCTAATAGATACCTAGAGTTGAGAATGCAGGATAATATACTTGTACATATTTTTAATTTTCTGAGGAAACATCACACTGCTTTCTCTACTGGCCACACCAATTTACATTCCCACTGGCAATGCAGGAGAGTTTCGTTTCTCCACACCCTCCAGACAGAACTTACTTTCATTTGTCTTTTTGATGATAGCTATTCTGATGGGTGTGAGCCCCCGTGGTGGCTCACGTTTGATCCCTATGTGAGGAAAATCCCCTGGCGAAGAGAATGGCTCCCTAACTACAGTATTCTTGCCTGTAGAATTCCATGGACAGAAGAGCCTGGTGTGCTGCAGTCCATGGGGTGGCAAAGAGTCAGACACAACCCAGCAAATTACACACACGCACACCAGCATTCAAAAAACAAACAAACAAACAAACAAAAAAAAAAACAAAACATTGATGATTTTGAACTGTGGTGTTGCATAAGACTCTTGAGAGTCCCTTGGACTGCAAGGAGATCAAACCAGTCAATCCTAAAGGAAATCAGTCTTGAATATTCATTGTAAGGACTGAAGCTGAAACTCCAATACTTTGGCCAGTGGATGGGAAGAACTGACTCATTAGAAAATATCCTGATGCTGGGAACGATTGAAGACAGGAGGGGAAGGGGATGACAGAGAATGAAATGGTTGGATGGCATCACTGACTCAATGGATATGAGTTTGAGTAAGCTCCGGGAGTTGGTAATGGACAGGTACCCCAGGCCTGGTGTGCTGCAGTCCATGGGGTCGCAGAGAAACAGACATGACTGAGTGACTAAACAACAACAACAACAATGCCTCATCAGATGTATGATATGTAAAACCTATCTCCATTTCTTTAGGTTGCATTTTCACTTTGTTTTTTTTTTAATTGAAATATAATTGGCTTACAATATTAGTAACAGTATACAGCATAGTGATTCACTATTTTATAGATTATACTCCATTTAATGTTATTATGAAAAAAATGGCTATATTTCCCTGTGTTGTGCAATATGTCCTCCTTGCTGATCTATTTTACACATAGTAGTTTGTATGCGTTAACCCCATACTGGCATCTTGCCCCTCCCCCCCCACACTGATAAACACTAATTTGTCCTCTATATCTGTAGGTCTGCTTTTTTGTTGTTGTTGTTACATTCACACAGTTCAGTATTCAGTTCAGTTGCTCAGTCATGTCCGACTCTTTGCTACTTCATGGATTGCAGCATGCCAGTCTTTCCTGTCCATCATCAACTCCAGGAGCTTACTCAAACTCATGTCCATTGAGTCAGTGATGCCATCCAACCATCTTGTCCTCTGTCGTCCCCTTAGCCTCCCACCTTCAATCATTCCTAGCATCAGGGTCTTTTCAAATGAGTCAGTTTTTCACATCAGGTGGCCAAAGTTTGGTGTTCCAGCTTCAGCATCAGTCCTTCCAATGAATATTCAGGACTGATTTCCTTTAGGGTGAACTGGTTGGATCTCCTTTCTGTCCAAGGGATGCTCAAGAGTCCTCTCCAACACCACCATTCAAAAGCATCAATTCTTCGGTGCTCAGCTTTCTTTATAGTCCAACTCTCATATCTATCTATACGTGACTACTGGGAAAACCATAGCTTTAACTAGATGGACATTTGTTAACTCCTACAAAAATAAGATTCTTTTCTGGCTGACTAGGAGACACTTTCAGATATTGTTCATTTTACCTATTGTAATCATTTTTTCAAATCAACTCCCTCATTTCTTTAGAGCATTTTTTTTTTAATCCAACAAAGCTCACAATAAAAGGCAATTTATAAACTTCAGTCCCTGTCATGGTTAACTTTATTTGTCACATTGGCTTAGCCATAGTGCCTGGATATGTGATCAAATGTATTAAGTTCATGTAACTACCAGCACAGTCAAGATAAGGAGTTATTTTGTCACAAAAAAGGATCATCTTTGTGCTTCTCTTTTTATACTTCCACTACCCCCTGTACCCTGAAACTATGATAGAATTTTAAGTAGAAGAGTAGAAGGATCTGAGAGCAGTCAACTGGATCAAGGATGTAGCTTATCCAACTTTGGGTGCCCTAGAAGCCTTTGACAAAATAAGTGACATGTGAATGATTATTGTTTGTTTCATTTTTAAGGTCATTATTTTTAGAGCAGTTTGATTCACAGCAAGATTGTGAGGAAGGTATGGATATCTCCCATCTATTCCCTGTGTCCACACATTTATAACCTTCTCCATTCTCAACATTTTCTCCAAGATGGCAGAGTAGAAGGACATGCACTCAACTTCTGAAAGAACTCCAAAATTACAACTCGCTGCTGAATGACCATCAAGAGAAGAATGTTGGATCACACCAAAACAAAATACCCCATGTCCAAGGGCAAAGAAGCCCCAGCAAGATTGTAGGACGGGCAAAATTGCATTTACAATCAAACCCAATACTCACCAGGGTATTGTTGAGGGCTCAAACAAACCTTGTGTGCACCAGGACCCAGAGCATCCACAGAGACTGAGACAGAACTGTGTTTGAGTGTCTCCTGCAGAGGTACGGGTCAGCAGTTGACTGCTGCAGGGGCTGGGGCTCTGGGTGCAGTAGACCTGGATATGGTATAAGCCCTCTTGGACGAGGTCGCCATTAACCCCACCATAGAGTTGCCAGAACTTACACAAGACTGGGGAAACAGACTCTTGGAGGGCATAGACAGAAACGTGTGTGTACCAGGACCCAGGAGAAAGGAGCAGTGACCCCAAAAGAGATTGACCCAGACTTGCTTGTGAGTGTCCAGGAGTCTTGGGCAGAAGCATGGTTCAACAGTGGCCTGCTGCAGGGTTGGGGGTACTGAGTGTAGCAGTGCCTGCATGGGACCTTTTGAAGGAGGTCCCATTATCTTCATTACCTCAACCATATTTGACCTCAGGTCAAATAACAGGGAGGGAACATGCCCCACCCTTGAACAGAAAATTGGATTAAATATTTACTGAGCATGGCCCCGCCCATCAGAACAAGACCCAGATTCCCCCTCAGTCAGTCTCTTTCATGAGGAAGCTTCCATAAGCCTCTTATCCTCCATCAGAGGGCAGACAGACTGAAAACTTCCAGCACCAGTCACATCCACAACTGGGTATTGTTTTTGCTTTGGCTCTGTCTCTTCATTCTTTCTGCAGTTAGCTCTCTACTGATCTCCAGTAGCACCTGCTGACCTGGGGAGTTTAGCTTTCAGTGTCCTATTTTTTTTTTTTTTTTTTTTTTTTTTGCCTTTTCATACTCTTCATGGGGTTCTCAAGGCAATAATACTGAAGTGGTTTGCCATTCCTTTCTCCAGTGGACCACGTTTTGTCACAGCTCTCCTACTTGACCTGCCTGTGTTGGGTGGCCCTACACTGCATGGTTCATAGCTTCATTGAGTTACACAAGGCTGTGGTCCATGTGATCAGATTGGTTCAGTTCAGTTCAGTCACTCAGTCGTGTCCGACTCTCTGCGACCCCATGAATTGCAGCATGCCAGGCCTCCCTGTCCATCACCAATGCCCAGAGTTCACTCAGACTGACATCCATCGAGTCGGTGATGCCATCCAGCCATCTCATTCTCTGTCTTCCACTTCTCCTCCTGCCCCCAATCCCTCCCAGCCTCAGAGTCTTTTCCAATGAGTCAAGTCTTTGCATGAGGTGGCCAAAGTACTGGAGTTTCAGCTTTAGCATCATTCTTTCCAAAGAACACCCAGGACTAATCTCCTTTAGAATGGACTGGTTGGGTCTCCTTGCAGTCCAAGGGACTCTCAAGAGTCTTCTCCAACACCACAGTTCAAAAGCATCAATTCTTAGACACTCAGCTTTCCTCTCAGTCCAACTCTCACATACATGACCACTGGAAAAACAATAGCCTTGACTAGAAGG
The DNA here is from genome assembly GCF_002263795.3 of Bos taurus. NCBI lineage: Eukaryota > Metazoa > Chordata > Mammalia > Artiodactyla > Bovidae > Bos > Bos taurus. Next base: position 91,865 of record NW_020191373.1, read on the forward strand.
ACATTTGTTGGCAAAGTAACGTCTCTGCTTTTGAATATGCTATATATGTTGGTCATAACTTTCCTTCCAAGGAGTAAATGTGTTTTAATTTCATAGCTGCAGTCACCATCTGCAGTGATTTTGGAGCCCCAAAAGATAAAGTTTGACTGCCGGGAGCCGGTGAGGCATTCCACTCACGACAAAGGTCATGAGGAAGGAGGCTCGGCATACGCAAAGGCGGGATCAAGCCTCAGGAGTCCCCCTGGATATTCTCGAGCATCTACCCCCAAAAAAACCAGAGTCTGCCTACTTTACTGCTTTGTGCTCTCACCTCTGACTTTACTGGGGGCTGTCCCCCACCACCATCTCGCTCTCTCTGTCAAAGAGTTAACTTACAGCTCCAATTAATAAAGTTCCTGGGCAATTAGGAGTGTTTAAATCTAAACCCCTCAGATAGCTCTCTAACTCACCTGACAAGTTTACCTGGGCTCCTACAGCTATGCATGTTTACAGTCTCCCAGCCTTGAGAGGCATGGGAAGCTTAAGATATTCAAATAGCTTGGAGCTTCTCAGAGAGTTAGAAACTGTCAGAATAAAACTAGTAAAAGATTTCATTGATGAGCCAATGCTTGTTTCCAAGTTTTCACATCCCCTGTATTGTATCCTTGAATATGTATTAATTAATATAGTTGGTATGTAGAAGGAATAAGTAGTGGCCTTGGTGTTAGCAACTTTAGACCCTTAAGGTAATAAATTCTTTCCTTTGTTGTAAACCCATTACGCATCCGCCTTATAGGGATGCAACTTTATCTAACACCTTCGGAAGATGGCGCCAAACCTTAAAATAATTACTCTTAGAGAAAATAAGTCTTTGTCAAGAGTCATAAAATGTTAATAGGCCTTCTGGCCAGAAGATGATGTAAATCACCTAAACCATTTGTATATGATAAATTTGCAGGATAGAAACCCTGGTTTTGATAAGGATCAAAGACTGCTGACTTTGCATCCCCTATTTTTCTCTATGTGTAACTTAGGGTATAAAAAACCCCTGTTGAAAATAAAGCTACGGGCCTTGCTCACCAAAGCTTGGTCTCCCCATGTCATTTTACTCCTTGACTTACAGCTGAGTCTCCATCTGGAGTGCGGAGGTCCTCTGCGACCATTTATTTGCCTGGGCTTTTAAGACCCACTCGAGAAGGTGTCTAAGGTGGGGCACCTTCCGCTATTCGAGAGGGCGCCTGCGGCCTCCGTGGTCAGAGCTAACCTGGTGTCACAGGTTATATTGATTTTCCGCATAAACCAAGCTACTCAGCTTCTTTTCTCCGCTGAATTTTCATACTGAGCTATCCTCATTCTATTACTCTTTATATCTTTGATAAATAAATAAATAAATAGGTCGCCAAAGCCATCTCTCCTTCAAATACCCTGGATCAGCCGGGGCTGGACCCCGGCATTTGACACTGTTTCCCCATCTATTTCCCATGAAGTGATGGGACCAGATGCCATGATCTTTGTTTTCTGAATGTTGAGCTCTAAACCAACTTTTTCACTCTCCTCTTTCACTTTCATCAAGAGGCTTTTTAGTTCCTCTTCATTTACTGCCATAAGAGTAGTGTCGTCTGCATATCTGAGGTTATTGATATTTCTCCCGGCAATCTTGATTCCAGCTTGTGCTTCTTTCAGCCCAGCGTTTCTCATGATGTACTCTGAATATAAGTTAAATAAACAGGGTGACAATATACAGCCTTGACGTACTCCTTTTCCTATTTGGAACCAGTCTGTTGTTCCATGTCCAGTTCTAACTATTGCTTCCTGACGTGCATATAGGTTTCTCAAGAGACCAGTCAGGTGGTCTGGTATTACCATCTCTTTCAGAATTTTCCACAGTTTATCGTGATCCACACAGTCAAAGGCTTTGGCATCATCAATAAAGCAGAAATAGATGTTCTTCTGGAACTATCTTGCTTTTTCGATGATCCAGTGAATGTTGGCAATTTGATCTCTGGTTCCTCTGCCTTTTCTAAAACCAGCTTGAACATCTGGAAGTTCACAGTTCACGTATTGCTGAAGCCTGGCTTGGAGAATTTTGAGCATTACTTTACTAGTGTGTGAGATGAGTGCAACTGTGCAGTAGTTTAGTTTTATGTGATTGTGAGTTTCATTCTCTCTGCCCTCTGATGGAGAAGGATAAGAGGCTTATGGAAGCTTCCTGATGGAAGAGACTGACTGAAGGGGAACCTGGACCTTGTTCTGATGGGTGGGGCCATGCTCAGTAAATCTTTAATCCAATTTTCTGCTGAAGGGTGGGGCTGTGTTCCCTCTCTTTTATTTGACCTGGGGCCAAACTATCCTAGAGGTAATGAAGATAATGGGACCTCCTTCAAAAGGTCCCTTGCTTGCACTGCTGCAATCAGTGCCCCCAACACTGCAGCAGGCCACCACTGACCCATGCCTCCGCTGGAAACTCCTGGAGGCTCATGGGCAAGTCTGGGTCATTTACATTCATGTAGTTTGTTGTATTTTTAGATTCCACATATAAATGATTTACACAGTATTTGTCTTTCTTTTTCTCTAATTTGACTTATTTCACTAATGAAAATTCCTGACAAGCCCATCCATGTTGTTGCATGTAGCAGATTTTCATTCTCTTTTGTGGCTTAGTAATATCCCATTGTGTGTGTGTGTGTGTGTGTGTGTGTGTCTGTCTGTCTGAGGCCTGGCATGCTGCAAGCCATGGGGCTGGTATGATAGGGACACGACTGAGCAACTGAACTGAGTAGTTCTTTATCTCTCTTTCAATTCTGAATTGAAAATCTTACTGGGGAGATAAACCAGGTTGTAAGTATTTCTCTTTCCACAATTTAAATATCAATATATCATGCCACTCCATTCTGGCCTGCAAAGTTTTTATACAAAATTCAGCAAATGGCCTTACAGGAGTTCCCTTTTATATGATTCTGTGTTGTCTCTTGTTGCCTTTCGAATACTCTCTTTACGTCTTACTTCTGCCATTTTAATTATACTATATGTTAGTGTGGGTTTGTTTTGGTTCACCTTGTTGCATACTCTGTGTACTTTCTGTCCTTGGTTGTTCCCTTCTTCTGGTTTGGAAAGTTTTCAGTCATAATTTCATCAAATACATTTTTACCATCTTCTCTCTCTTTTGTCCTTCTGAGATGCCTATAATATGAATGCTGATATGCTTAATGTTATCCATAGGTCTGTTAAAATGTTCTCTTTTTTTGTTGGATTTTCTTTTAGCTACTCTGATTGGTGATTTCCATTATTATGCATTCTTACAAATTATCTGGTGGAAAAAAAAAAAAAGAAGTGAAAAGCAAAGGAGAAAAGGGAAGATATAAGCATCTGCATGCAGAATTCCAAAGAACAGCAAGGAGAGATAAGAAAGCCTTCCTCAATGTTCAATGCAAAGAAATAGAGGAAAACAACAGGATGGGAAAGACTAGAGATCTCTTTAAGAAATTAGAGACACAAAGGAATAGAAAAGATGCTTCAGTGGATTTATTTGTGGATTGAAATTCGAGGGTGATTTTAGCTGGTGTACTCTGATAGTGGATGAATAAATTTCATTCAAATTGAAGATTGCGCATATCTTAGGCCACAGGTATGTTTCATTATCCCAAAGAAAGGCATGGTCCTACCACACAATGGCACTCATCTCACACAGTATAAAGTAATGCTCAAAATTCTCCAATCCAGGCTTCAGCAATATGTGAACCGTGAACTTCCAGATGTTCACGCTGGTTTTAGAAAAGGCAGAGGAACCAGAGACCAAATTACCAACATCTGCTGGATCATCAAAAAAGCAAGATAGTTCCAGAAAAACATCTATTTCTGCTTTATTGTCTATGCCAAAGCCTTTGACTGTGTGGATCACAATAAACTGTGGAAAATTCTTCAAGACATGGGAATACCAGACCACCTGACTGGCCTCTTGAGAAACATATATACAGCTCAGCAAGCAACAGTTAGAACTGGACATGGAACAGCAGACTGGTTCCAAATAGGAAAAGGAGTATGTCAAGGCTGTATACTGTCACCCTGCTCATTTAACTTTTATGCAGAGTACATCCTGAGAAACGCTAGGTTGGAAGAAGCACAAGCTGGAATCAAGATTGCTGGGAGAAATATGCATAACCTCAGATATGCAACTGACACCACCCTTATGGCAGAAAGTGAAGAGGAACTAAAGAGCCTCTAGATGATAGTGAAAGAGGAGAGTGAAAAAGTGGGCTTAAAGCTCAACATTCAGAAAACAAAGATCATGGCATCTGGTCCATTACTTCATGGGAAATAGATGAGGAAACAGTGTCAGACTTTATTTTTTGCACTCGAAAATCACTGCAGATGGTGATTGCAGCCATGAAATTAAAAGATCTTTACTCTTTGGAAGGAAAGTTATGACCAACCTAGATAGCATATTGAAAAGCAGAGACATTACTTTGCCAACAAAGGTCTGTATAGTCAAGGCTATAGTTTTTCCAGTAGTCATGTATGGATGTGAGAGTTGGACTGTGAAGAAGGCTGAGCACCGAAGAATTGATGCTTTTGAACTGTGGTGTTGGAGAAGACTCTTGAGAGTCCCTTGGACTGCATGGAATCCAACCAGTCCATTCTAAAGGAGATCAGCCCTGGTGTTCTTTGGAAGGAATGATGCTAAAGCTGAAACTCCAATACTTTGGCCACCTTATGCGAAGAGTTGACTCATTGGAAAAGACTCTGATGCTGGAGGATTGGGGCAGGAGGAGAAGTGGACGACAGAGGATGAGATGGCTCGATGGCATTACCAACTCAATGGACATGGGTTTGCGTGAACTCCAGGAGTTGTGATGGACATGGAGGCCTGGTGTGCTGCAATTCATGGGTCACAAAGTGTCGGACTCAACTGAGTGACAGAACTAACTGATGTATTATCTGGTCTGCTGTTTACATTTTGTGTTTCTCATATCAGTTACTGTATTCTTCAGCTTGTTTTTTTTTTTTTTTTTTCTATTTTCAAGTTCCTTGTTAGAATTTTCATGGTATTTTTTTTTCTTTTTCTTTTTTTCCCAGTTCAGTTAGCATTATTATTACTAATTCTTGTGAATCTTTACCTAGTACTTTATATACCTCTGTTTTTTGGTTGTTTTGTCAGAGGTTGTCTCACAGTCTTTCAGTGGAGACCAGTCCTACTGTCTTCCCATTTTTCTCAGTTCAGTTCAGCTGCTCAGCCATGTCCAACGCTTTGCAACCCCATGACTACAGCATGCCAGGCCTCGCAGTCCATCACCAACTCCCAGAGTTTACTCAGACTCGTGTCCATTGAATCTGTGATGACGCCTAACCATCTTATTCTGTCATACCAGTCTCCTCCTGCCTTCAATCTTTCCCAGCATCAGGGTGTTTTCAAATGAGTCAGTTCTTCACATCAGGTGGCCAAAGTATTAGAGTTTCAACTTCAGCATCAGTCCTGCCCATTTTTTTTTTCTGCCTCTCTGAATTTAAGTGCATCAATTATCTATTATGGTCTTGATGGGATGTTCTTGTGGGGAAGCATGACTGTACAGTCTGTGTGGTACCCAGAGTGGGGCTGGATTTGATGGATCACAAGTCACACCTTTTCTCAGGGTATGCCATCAGCTATCGCCTTGGGAGGAGATCTGTGGTGCCAGGGCTAAAGCCACATGTGAGGCACAGACTTCCTCTATTCTCAGTGGCCTTCTCAGCCATATTGGGGGCAAGGTCCCCACCCGAGTTTCTGGAGCAGAGGTCCTGACTGTCAGGCCAGACCTCCTTGTGTTCCCTCTAAGTGTGTGCCCTCCCTTCTCCCAGCACTGCAATCCTTGCCACAGAGGGACAAGAGGGGCCTGTGCATCTTGGAAAAAGGAGCCAATCTACAGGCTGGTTGCTGACAGAGGTCCACGCTACCTCCAATATACCACCTGTGCCAGCACCAGCAGTAGCTTCTCCCACCCTGCTTAAACATAGCTTCTGGTCTGAGACCCCTTGGTCCCTCACAACTGATCAGTTTCCCCTGACTCTGCTGCCCTTCCATGTTGAAGAGGGTTTCTATTGGGCAGGTGAGGCCCTCATGGGCTCTGGGCACATACTGGGTCATCTGCTGCAGCAGTCTGGCCTCCATCAGAGATCAGGACATCTCCTGATGGGCTGCCTGTGTAAGTGCCCTCCATGAGCATGGCCCCAGCTGTCCCACCCAGATGCCGCCCTGGGCCAGATGCACCTCTGCTTCCCACATCCCAGTTCTCTGCCTCGTCATGGCAGCCCCTGCTCCAGTGCAGAGCAGCCACACAAAGTAAGCAGGGCATGTGTAGGGGTGGGTAGTTGTGGGGAAAACGGGAAGCCACAAGTGTGGTCTCAATCAGTCCTCTTCACCCTGACTTGGGAGCAAGCCCTGAGCACATGCTCCTGGAGAGGGGAGTCCAGGCTTCTCACAGCCCTCCTGTTAGTCCACATGGCCCTGTAACCAGCTAAGGGCGCTTGTCTTCCCTGTGTCAGACCGCAGGACTTGCGTTTCCAATATATGGCTCAAACCACTCACACCCACGGCAGGTCTCCACCCATGTAATCTCCCTTATATTCTGAGTCCTCTTCCATTGGCACAGGTCAGGACTTGAATGCTCCTTTTCCCTTCTTACCCTATTCCCTGTGGATCTTTATTAGAGCCTACGTTTAGGAATCTTTCTCCATTTTCCAAATAGTTTTTTGAGATAACTGTGCCACATATTGATGTATTCTTTTTTTTTTTTATTTGAATATAGTTGATTTCCCATGTTGTGTTAGTTTCAGGTGTACAGCAAAGTGATTCAGCTTTACATATACATGTATTTGGGCTTACCACTTGGTTCAGTTGGTAAAGAATCTGCCTGCAATGCAGGAGATGCAGGTTCGATCCCTGGGTCGGGAAGATCCCCTCAAGTGGCCATGACAACTGTCTCCAGTATTCCTGCCAGGAGAATCCCATGGAGAGTGGAGCCTAGCAGGCTGCAGTCCATAGTGTCGCAAAGAATCAAACATGAGTGAAATGATTGAGCACGGGCACACATGCCTACCTGTACCTATTCCTTTATAAATTCTTTACCCATTTATGTCATTATAGAATGTTGAGCAAAGTTCCCTGTGGTTTTGTAGTAGGTCCTTGTTGGTTATCTGTTTTAAATATAGTGGTGTGTATATGTTAATCCTCAACTCCTGATTTATCCCTCCTCCCTCCCAACTTCCCATTTGGTAACCATCAGTTTGGCTTCTATGTAGATGTGTTTTTGATGTGTTCTTTGGGGGAGGCAGCTTTTTCCAGGAGTCATGTATGTGAGAGTTGGACTATAAAGAAAGCTGAGCACCAATGAATTAATGCTTTTGAACTGTGGTGTTGGAGAAGACACTTAAGAGTCCCTTGGACAGCAAGGGGATCCAACCAGTCCATCCTAAAGGAAATCAGTCCTGAATATTCATTGGAAGGACTGATGCTGAAGCTGAAACTCTGATACTTTGGCCACCTGATGGGAAGAACTAACTTATTTGAAATGACCCTGATGCTGGGAAAGATTGAAGGCGGGAGGAAGAGGAGACGACAGAGAATGAGATGGTTGGGTGACATCACAGACTCAATGGACATTACTTTGAGTAAACTCCAGGAGTTGTTGATGAACACGGAAGCCTGGCATGCTGCAGTCCACGGGGTCGCAGTCAGGCACGACTGACTGATGGAACTAAACTGAGTCTTACTTTTTCTATTTTTTCTTTTGTTGCCCGTGTTTTGGTGTCACATACAGTAAATCATTTCTAAGATGGATGCTATATAACTTCTCCAGTATGTTTTCTTCTAATACATTTATAGTTTTGGATCTTACATTTAAATCTTTAATCAACTTTGAGTTTAGTTTTGTGTATGGTATAAATAAGGGTCCAATTTCATTCTTTTGCATTCAGATGTCTAGTTTGCCAACTGTAATTAATTGAAGAAATGGCAAGGTGACATTTAATCATGATCATCTCAAAGCAGAAATGTGTGATAAGCCTGTAGGAAAGGTAATGGGGTGAAGGACCTGCCAGGACCATGTAGAGTTTGGGGACCCCCACTTGATTCCTACTGATATGTGGGTGTGGTCCTGTGTAGATGTGTTCTCACTCTTAGAATATAAACCTCTGCCAAACAAGAGAAGCCTCTGGGCCAGCAGTATTGTGCTCTTATCATGAGTCCATGGGCACTCTTTTGGCTTTTGCCTTCAGTGTCATTCAAATGGGTGGCCTTAATACAAGGACACGGAGAAGGCAATGGCACCCCACTCCAGTATTCCTGCCTGGAAAATCCCATGGACAGAGGAGCCTGGAAGGCTGCAGTTCATGGGGTTGCTGAGGGTCGGACACAACTGAGTGACTTCACTTTCACTTTCAGTAATACAAGGACGTGATCTTCCTCTTGACCACTGATAAAAGAAGCTTCTCATTTAAATTCCTTTGACTTCTGATCCACTCTATAGTTTATGGTTTTTACTACATTTTCTAACAAATTCTTAGACAGACTTGGCAGTGAGAGTGGTTCTCTCCCTTACAGTCTTATATAATTAACTTCTGATAATACTTTATATCACCACACTGTTGATTTCTAATCCATTTACCTCTCTGGCATGCATTTATGATAAGATACATACTCAAAAATCTATCCTACAAACTGCATGTAATGAACTGCAAGTGATTAGAGAACGTGAAAATATTAATACACAAGAGAATGATTAAGAACATTTCCTTGGGAGGTGACCATTAGGCTGGCCTCAGATGGTTGCTAGTTTCTGAGTCACAGAAGATAGGATGGACACAGGCATAGAGGAAAGTAGAAGGTCTTAGGGAAATCATTGTATCAGTCAATAGAGGTTGTTATGGACACAGCTAGAGGGGTCAGTTGAAATCTATTCATAGGGAACCTGTAAAAGTGGAAGTCTAAAGAGTTTGTACTACTCGTTATAAGTGCTAATGCGCAAAAACTGCCACTGCAAAACCCAAAACAGCATTTGCAATAGGACTTGACATGTCTGAATCACAATATACCGTACTTTTCCAGGAGAGCTACAGGCGACCGATATTGATATTTTGTGTTATCCTACTTGGATATATCCTTTCTCAACTCATGACTTATTATTTATGTTTTTCTCTTTTAACCCTAGGTGTCCTTGGATCCTTTTTAAACTTTATGCATCCTCACCTCTTTCTGGAAAGTGACAGTGTATCAGTATATTTTAAAATATATACCAGGGCTACTTTAGGAAAACAAGGCCCTCTAACATCAGCTTTGGGTCCACCTCAGGGCTTCCCTGATAGCTCAGTTGGGAAAGAATCCATTTGCAATTCTGGAGATCCCGGTTCGATTCCTGTGTTGGGAAGTTCCACCAGAATAGTGATAGGCTTCCCATTCCAGTGTTCTTTGGCTTCTCTTGTCGCTCAGCTGGTAAAGAATCCAACTGCAATTTGGGAGACCTGGGTTCTATCTCTGGGTTTGGAAGATCCCGTGGATAAGGGAAAGGCTAACAACTCCAGGATTCTTGCCTGGAGAATTCCATGGACTGTTTAGTCCATGGGTTTGCCAAGAGTCTGACAGGACTGAGTGACTTTCATTTCCAGCTCTTCAGGCCTAACAATCTGTTACCTTCCCCTATAACGGCAAGCATTTCAGTAAGTCCAACAGCAGGGTGTTTAAACGTGATAGTGTTAAATGGTGATTATATATGCAGATCTGAAATCACAGTACTGACCTATATGTAGATATATGGTCTCTCTGTCCATATCATCCTGGTAGCTGCTTTAGGTAATTAATTTTCTGCAGGCAAGGCATGAAAGTGCTTCCACTTCCTTTGAAAGGACAGCACACCTAGGGTGTCTTTCATTCTTATTGATTTTAAATCACATTCAGTGACTGACTTTGGATCATCAACTGGATCTCCCAGGAGTTAAAGTGCCAGAAAGATTTAATTAGGGAGCTGCAGTACAGATAATAAATACCGTTATCATTGACTTAAAATCTGAACCCAACTCTTTTGATGCTGATGGTGAAACTCTGTAATTTAGTTTTTTCTAAAAATTTTTCTGAAAACACACAGAATTTCTCTGGTCAGAGACTCTGCCTTGTATATTTCCAAATTTGATTGACTACTCCTGGAACCTTTTTAAACATTTCAAAATGAAAATTAACACCAAATTAAATATTCAATACTCTTACTTTTAAACCATGATAAACTTGTAGAACATAGACTAACAAAAGACTTTATTGTGGAAAAATGTTTTACCACTGTCGTTATTTAGAAATTGTAGGGTATGGTGATAAATAAAAGACCAACTTTTACTCAGTGCTATATTAATACTTGTATCAAAAGTTTCTGTATAAACTTCTGTGGCTGTCAAGTGGTTAGGACTCCTTGTTTTCACTAGAAGGGGAATGGGTTCAATCCCTGGTCAGGGAACTATGATCCCACAACCTGCATAGTGCCTCCCTCAATTAAAAAAAAAAAATATATATATATATATATATATATATATATATATATATATATCTGTGTGTGGTGATCCTGTTTGTCATCTGCACTGTAGTTGGGCCACACTCACTGTCCTGCCTTTGGGAACATACTTCTCTCACCAATTTCTTTGCATAACAGTGGCCTAACTGAATTTGACTTGTTCCCTCCAAACATCATTTTAATCCTTGGGAGTGCTAGTTGTAGGTTTTAATTGTATCAGCATTTTGTGCCTTCTGAGCACCTTTAGCTGACAGCATAGGCAAGTGACGCAATAAACCCCATTATGAGGTAGGGGGTCAGGAGGTGATTTCTGCCCTTCCTGGGGCAGAGTTTCACATTCACAGTCAGAGTTTAACATTCAGGGGGAGCTTCACATTCACCATCCCCATGTGATACCCTCTTCCCATCTGGGTTCTGGCAGTCTAGACCCTATTGTCATTCTACACCCCAAACAAAGGCAGTAATACCACACCACTACTCCTTGCCCCTGAGATCAATTGTTAAGCAGGATTATCCATCTTCAGTGCAGACTCCTGACTCAGTCCAGACCTCTACTCTCTGGCTAACTAGGGACCTGAGGGTCTGTTCCCCAATCTCTTGGGAACCCACATCCCTCCCACTCAGGTACCCACCTCTCTCTTCTTTCCCTCCCTTCCATCAGAAAATTGACACACACACAAATATCATCTCTTCACTGATCTTTATTTTAATTGCAGCCATCAGTTTACTATGTTAGTGTGAGAGTCAATCTTTTCCTGGTTGGCCATTTCTAAGAAAGCAGACCTCTGGAGACACAATTCTAAACTGTCTGACATTTTCTATTCAGTTACTGGCTTCCCAGGTTGTACTTCTCCAGGGTCTCTCATTCTGAGGCGGCTGAGCTTATCTTCTCTTTTGATTCTGCCTCCTTCTATGACTCTGCCTCATATTTCAGTACTTTTTTTGCTTTGATTCAGTTTCTTACATGCACAGGAACAGGGAAAACACTTTGGCTTTCTTGTTTTCTTCACCTTCTTCAATTGAGTGGCATATGATCGGATTTTCTTTTTCAAGGTTCTTTGTAGAGGTCTTCTGAACCTCATGGTCATCTTTCGTGCCTGTAAAGGCAAGGGAAGGTTACTAGTTTTGAGGAAAGAACATAAAAACTGAATTGGCAGGGAGATTTTATGAAAAAGAGATGTGGGTTGATGAGGGCTTTTGTGCCAGGCAAGGGCAGTGTAGAGGACTTGGGCAGCAAAGTCAATGAATAACATGCGGAGCGTAGATGGAGTCATCTTACCTTCATACTGCCTCTGTATCTCCGTTGATAAAGGGTCTTCTTTCTTCCTTTCATCGTTGAAGCAAACCGCATTGCAACTCTTCTTGGCTGCCATGGCTTCCTGGTTACCTTAGTCATGATGATACCATGAAGTGGCCTAACCCAAAATCTATGCCTCTGACCTCCCTATATATACCTTCTCAGGACAATGAGGAACCACACCCTTCAATCTGATTGGTCAGCTAGGCACTCCCCCAGCCAATGGTAGCTTGGGGGAATTAGACATCACAGTGTACCACTTTGCCCATCAACATGGGCTAGTGGATGCTAAGCGAGGCCTATGCTATCACTTTCCCAATCCTGACACCTCTGTGTGTCTGATTCTGGGGAGTGGTGATTCAGGGGCATGGTGCTTCTTCTCATGACCTTCAGACTTTCCTTCAGTTCCCTTTATTCTGACTTATATGTTTGCCTTCAACACTCATGACTCTTCCATCCCTCTATGAACCTCTGAAAAACACTTTCCATCCCACTTCAGAAATTCACAGTCCTCTAGTCATTTCAAATCTAGACCACCCTCTTCTTATTGGGTATTCTTGAGGGACTTAAGGAACTTAAGAGCAAAGCTTAAAGTGAAAAAGGTAATTAAGAACAGGTTGGATGTTTTTCTACTCCAATGAGCTTTAGAGACCCCCAGACTTGGTGAATCTTCAGTCTGTTGCCCCAAGGTCAATACACAGTCTCCATAAGATTATACATCACAACAAAGAAAGTGTTAAATGTCTCAACTAGTATTGTTGGGGACACTTCAACTCTCATATTGAGGAAGGAAACTCAACTTGCCCCATCTGCCAGAAATACATTCCTGAATTTAAAAAAAGTAAAAAACATAAGGTCCTTAAAGGTAAGAGTCAGGTCATCACCGCACCACTGACTCTTGACTGAATCACTTCCCCAGTGGTCCCTCATTGACTGTTAGCAGTAGGCTGGGCCCACTGCGGTGCTGACCAATAGCTGAACAAGACAAGTACCAGTAGGTAGCTCATTGATTGTTGGTTGCTTGTGGGCGGCGGCGGGGGGTGGGGCAGTGAGGCACTGACCAATGGCTGAGCAAGACCCGTTGCCTAGTAACAGGATGCAGAGTAATAAGGCACAGTGATGGGTACCTGCTAAGGGCTGTGCTCATGCTTCTCTGTTACATAAGGACACTTTGGGTCCGGCATGCTGGAATCTTTTTGATTGACTCCTTTCCAACCTCAGATTTTGATTTCACATGCTAATTTAACTTTTGCACATCATTCTTTTCATTGTATTCCCAGGCCTACCTGTCACCAGTGCTTATGTCTATGCCCCTCCAACAACTGTCACTTGACCACATTCTCAGCATATAGTATAGCTAATAGTTCAAAGCCAACAAGATTGTGAAGGCCAGACCACCTTTAAAACTATTTTGACCAACCTTAACCTCACAGTGATTTTTATTCTATTCACAGTTGAACAGAGCAGGATGAGCACAGTCTTTCGAAGATAGCCTTTAATGTGCTTCCTTTCAACTCACCCTGTTCCTAGGGAATAGGTGTTGCTCAGCCTTGCTTGGTGCCTCAGAGGGCCCCATTCACAAGCAGCCAATTGTCAATGAGTGACCGATAGTTGTCCTGCTCAACTATTGGTCAGCAACACATTTTGCCCTACCCTCAAATTACTGTCAATGAGGAGCCAGTGGGGAAGTAATTGGGTCAAGGGTGGTGTGGTGGTCATCAGGTGGAGAATAAGGTAAAAGGCATACTCAGGCCTTCTTCTAGAGGCCTTGAAGCTCATCCAGCTTTGGGCCAGCAGGGAACAGACTGGGCACTGTATCCTGTAGTGCTCCAGAGCCCTCACTAAGGCCCTCCACTAGCCTTGGCCCAGGCCTTGAGGAGCGATGACGCTCTCCCCCATCCCTGTCTCTGCAACCTGCTAGCAGTGGACGTCTTTCTGGGTCTCAGTTTGTGAGAACTAATCTCCCTATTTGGACAGCCTGAGGAGACTGAGGACCTATTGGGTTGGGCGCCTGGCTCTGTCAGGAATGAGACCTGGAGAGAATGTGGGAACTTGGCCCTGAAGGAGCTGCTGACTGAGATCTGCTTCCCCTTAACCAGGACTGGGACATTTCAGGGTGAAAATTATGCCTTGAGACATTGCCCTTTCTTGTTAGCACAGAGAATAACATTCATCTGATAGAGATTTACAGGAACATCATTACCTGACCATAACCTGACCTTAAGAACAAAGGGTCTGACACCAAGAAGTCTGCAACAACTAGCCTCAACTCTCTCTAACATTTGTTTTTGAATGGATTTACTGAAAACTTTCAATAACTTTGGGTACTTAGGGCATAAGCCACCCATCTCCTTGTATGAATTTGTAACAAAGCTTTCTCTGTTCCAAACTCTAACGTTTAGTTTTGAAGGGCCTCATTTTGCATCAGGCACATGGACTTGCCATTTCAGTAACAACAATGCAGTCTAAGGACAGACTGTACCTCTTAAACAACAGCAGAGACTGGCCAAGTGCTCACAATGATCCATAACATACCCACTGACTTGGCTTGGCTAAACTTTAGCTAAGCTTCTCTCCTCTGAACTTCAGCTTTCCCCTAAGCTTGAGCAAGCACTAAGAGCCAGGCTTTTCTGTCTCCCTTAATAGCTCATTTTGGGAATCAACTCACTACAGAGAAAAATACTTTCTGTTAAATTGCTCCATCATGCTGTCTGCTCATCCATAACCACCACTTGCCCCATCACACACACACACACACAGAGTTGTTGCTTGCCCTGCTTATCCTTCCATGTTAAAGAAACATCTTTTTCTGTTTTATTTTGAGACATGTGAAGAACTTGTAAAGCATTCTCCCTATGGCAAAGTTCAATTCAGTTGCTCAGTATTGTCTGACTCTCTGTGTAACATGGACTGCAGCACACCAGGCTTCCCTGTCCATCACCAACCCCTGCAGCTTGCTCAAACTCAAGTCCATCGAATCAGAGATGTCATTTAACCATCTCATCCTCTGTTGTCCTCTTCTCTGGCCTTCAATCTTTCCCAGCATCAGGATCTTTTCCAATGAGTCACTTTTCACATTAGGTTGCCAAATTACTGGAGGTTCAGCTTCAGCATCAGTCCTTCCAATGAATATTCAGGACTGATTTTCTTTAGGATTGGCTGGTTTGATCTCTTTGCAGTCCAAGGGACTCCCAAGTGTCTTCTCCAACAGCACAGTTCAAAAGCATCACCTCGCCTATCTTTATTGTCCAACTGTCACATCAATGTATGACTACTAAAAAAACCTTAGCTTTGACCTACAGACCTTGGTCAGTAATGTAATGTCTGTGCTTTTTAATATGCTGTCTTGTTTGGTCATAGCTTTTCTTCCAAGGAGCAAGCATCTTTTAATTTCAAGGCTGCTCTCACCATCTTCAGTGATTTTGGAGCCCAAGAAAATAAAGTCTGCCACTTTCCCCATTGTTTCCCCATCTATTTGCCATGAAGTGATGGGACTGGATGCCATGGTCTTCTTTTTTTTTTTTTGAATGTTGAGTTAAGCTAGATTTTTCACTCTCCTCTTTTACCCTCATCGAGAGGCTCTTTAGTTCCTCTTTGCTTTATACCTTAAGAGTGGTGTCATCTGCATATTTAGTTTATTGATATTTCTCCAGGCAACCTTCATTCCATCTTGGGCTTCATCCAATCCAACATTTTGCAGGATATACTCTGCATGTAAATTAAGTAAACAGGGTGACAATATACATTCTTGACGTACTCCTTTCCCAATTTGGGACCAGTCTGTTGTCCCATGTCTGGTTCTAACTGTTGCTTCTTGCCCTGCATACAGGTAAGATGGTCTTGTATTCCCATGTCTTTAAGAATTCTCCACAATTTCTTGTGATCCATACCGTCGGAATGTTTAGTGTAGTCAGCGAAAGAGATATTTTTATGCATTTCTCTTGCCTTTTTCTATGGTCCAAAGGATGTTGGCAATTTGATCTCTTTTTCCTCTGCCTTTTGTCAATCCATCTTGAACATCTGAAAGTTCTTGGTTCACGTATTGTTGGAGCCTATCTTGGAGAATTTGCAGCATTACTTTGGTAGTATGAGAGACTACCCTATCTCTGTAGTAATTTCAAATCAATTTCTTCCTATATTAGTCTGGATTTCTTTTTATTAATTTGTAAAAATGGACATAAATTCTTTGGTGTAATGTTTATTTCCAACTTAACAGGTATTAATTAACCCCCTGCAATGTTGCAAGAACTGTTGTGGGTACAAGGGGCACATTGCTAACCAGTGTCCATGACCCTGCTCTCATGGGTCTTACCTTCTAGTCAGGGAAGATGGAAGGTTAACATTAATGACCAAATAGTGAATTATAAAGTATAGAGAGAACCTTATGAGTTATGAAAAATAGGGAGTTTTTCCTCCCTAATCATTAGTGAGGGAAGGCCTTTTTAATCCAGGACATTTGAGCAAAGACTTAACTAAAGATATGAGGGACTGACCTTGTGGTTATCTTGGGGAAATAATTCTGGGGAGAGGCAATAGCCAGAGCAAAAGTCCCCGATTGGTATTGTCTGTGTCCTTCCAATAGAAAAAGGAGGCTGGTGCAAATGGGACCACGTGAGTGAGGACGAGACTAGGAAGTGATGAGCTGCTGTTGAGAGAGAACAGGGCAGGAAAAAGAGGAAAGCAATATTAAACATATCATTCCATTTACGTAATGAATTGGTTCACAGTACACAAACCACACTGGGCTCTGGTGGTAAAGAGAGGCATATTTCATAGTCTGATGGCAAGGAGGTGGGGGAAGGGTACTTTTAAGTAAAGACATCCAAGATGAATTCTGAACCACCTAAGGTAGATAGATCACCAAGTGAAAAGGTGTTAAAATTCTTCCTGGACAGTGGGGGAGAAAACGCAAAGGCACTGAGACCCAAGAAAGCTGGTTATACGTGCACTGAATATGACTGGAATAAGGTATGATGGGGAAATTGTGAAGAAACATGGCCTTGGAGGTAGAGAGAAGAACTTGAGGGGACAGCTGGGCATATGTTAATTTAATGTCTGGGTTACTTGGCTTTGAAGAAGCATTATTAATGTTTTCTAACTGTAAATATAAACTCGAGGCAAAGCAATATGGAAATTCAAAAGGAAGTATACAAATGAAATTAGAGAACACCCATAAGTGTGTCAATAGAAATATATACTGTTAATATTTTGTCTTTGTTGTTCTATCTAAATATTTATAACATATATATTATATATGTTGTATAATGCTAAATATATATGTAATACACTTATATTAAGACTTCCCTGGTGGCTCAGATGGTAAAGTGTCTGTCTACAATGTGGGAGACCCGGGTTCAATCCCTGGGTTGGGGAGATCCTCTGGAGAAGGAAATGGCAATCCACTCAAGTACTATTGCCTGGAAAATCCCATGAACAGAGGAGCCTGGTAGGCTACAGTCCATGGAGTTGCAAAGAGTCAGACATGACTGAGCGACTTCACTTTCACTTTCACATTTATATTTGGATGAGCATATATACATCAGTGATATTTTTAATATATACAAATTGAATCAAACTATATGCTATATTGTATCCATCCTTTTCTATGCAGTATGCTGGGAGAATTTTTCCATCTCAACGAACATATATGTGCCATTATTTCTAAGGATTACTATAGTGTTCAAATGCTTGCTTATCCCATTCTAGTGCTAAGAAGACAGGAACCATGTGTGTCTTGCTCACTGGTTGCTTCCATATCTTTTCTATTGTAAATATGGCTGTAATACGCATTGAGGTTCATGTATCTTTTCAAATTAGTGTTCATTTTCTTCTTATATTTACCTAGGAGTAGGATTGCTGGGTCACATGATAGTCCTATTTTTAGTTTTTTGAGAAACTTACATGATATTTTCCTTAGTGACTGTACAAATTTACTTTCGTGCCAATTAAGTACAAGTGCTTCCTTTTCTCCACACCCTCGCCAACATTTGTATTTTCAGACATTTTGATTTGATGATAGCCATTCTTATGGGTGTGAGGTGATATCTTCTTGTAATATTGATTTCCATTTCTTTGATGTTTAGTGATGTTCAGCAATTTTTCATTTGCCTATTAGTCATCTACATATCTTCTTTGGAGAAATAAAGATCTTACCATTGTTTAGTTTTTTTTTTTCTTTATTAAATATTGAGTTGTATAATCTGTTTATATATTTTGTATGTGGACCCCTTATTGTCATGTCATTTGCAAATATTTACTCCCATTCAGTAGATTGTCTTTTCATTTTGTCAATGTTTTTGCTTGCTGTGGAAAAGCTTTTAAGTTTAATTAGATCTCATTTTATTCTTTGTTTCCTTTGCCTTAGGAGACAGATGGAAATAATATTGCTATGATTTATGTCAGAGTGTTCTCCCTACATTTTTTTCTAGGAGTTTCATAGTTTTCAGTCTTTCATTTAGGGCTTGAATTCATTTTGAGTTCATTTATTAATTCTAATAGTATTTTGGTGGTGCTTTATAGTTTTCAGCATACAGTATCATGTCAACTGCAAGTAGTGACAGTTTTACTTCTTCCTACCAATTTGGAGGACTTTTATTTCTTTTCCTTGAATGATTACTGTGGCTAGAACATCCATGATTTTAGAAGTGGCGAGAGTGGGCATCCTTGCCTTGTTCCTGATTTTAGAGGAAAAGCTTTCAGCTTATTGCCACTGAATATGATATTAATTGTGTTTGTTATAAGTGACTTTTATTATGTTCAGATATATTCCCTCCATATCAAGTATGATGAGAGCTTTTGTAATGAATGAATATTGAGTTTTGCCAAATGGTTTTATAGTATCTATTTAGATAATCATGTAATTTTTGTCCTTCTAGTTCCTAATGTGATGTATCACATTGATTGATTTGCATATATTGAACCATCTTTGTACCCCTGGAATAACTCCAACTTGATCATGGTGTGTGATGGTTTCAATGTGTTGTTGAATTTGGTTCTCTAATATTTTGTTGAAAATTTTATCATCTGTATTCAGCAGAAATATTAGCATTTAACTTTCTTTTTTGATGGTGTCTTTGTCTGGTTTTGGTGTCAGGATAATGGTGGCTTTGTAGGATGAATTTGGAGGTACTCCATCTTCTCAGTTTTTTGGAATAGTTGGAGAGGTTTGGATTTAACCTATTCTTTATAGGCTTGGAAATTTCTGCTGTGAAGCTGTGTGGTCCTGAATTTTATTTTGCTAAGAGATTTTTAAATATAAGTTCAAATTCACTACTAGTGGTTAATCTGTTCAAATTATACACTTCCTCCTGATTCAGTTTTGGAATATTGCATGTTCCTAGAGATTTGTGCATTTCTTCTAGGTTGTCCAATTTGTTGGACAAAAAAAAATATATATATATATATATATATATATATATAAATACTTATAGCATTCTTTTATGCCTTTTTTCATATTGCTGTGATATTGTTAGTAATCTATCCCTTGCATTTATTACTTTGTTTAGTTCAGTCATCTCTCTTTTATTTTAGATTACCCTGGCTAGTTCAGATCAGTTCAGTCACTTAGTCATGTCCGACCGTTTGCGACCACATGAATTGCAGCACGCCAGGCCTCCCTGTCCATCACCAACTCCCAGAGTTCAAACAAACTCACGTCCATCGAGTCGGTTATGCCATCCAGCCATCTCATCCTCTGTCGTCCCCTTCTCCTCTTGCCCCCAATCCCTCCCAGCATCAGAGTCTTTTCCAATGAGTCAATTTTTCGCATGAGGTGGCCAAAGTATTGGAGTTTCAGCTTTAGCATCAGCCCTTCCAATGAACACCCAGGACTTATTTCCTTTAGAATGGACTGGTTGGATCTCCTTGCAGTCCAAGGGAATCTCAAGAGTCTTCTTCAACACCACAGTTCAAAAGCATCATTCTTTGGTGCTCAGCTTTCTTCACAGTCCAACTCTCATATCCATACATGACCACTGGAAAAACCATAGCCTTGACTAGACGGACCTTTGTTGGCAGAGTAATATCTCTGCTTTTGAATATGCTATCTAGGTTGGTCATAACTCCCCTTTCAAGGAGTAAACGTCTTTTAATTTCATGGCTGCAATCACCATCTGCTGTGATTTTGAGGCCCCAAAAAATAAAGTCTGACACTGTTTTCATTGTTTCCCCATCTATTTCCCATGAGGTGATGGGATCAGAGGCCATAATCATAGTTTTCTGAATGTTGATCTTCAAGCCAACTTTTTCACTCTCTTCTTTCAATTTCATCAAGAGGCTTTCTAGTTCCTCTTCACTTTTGCCATAAGCATGGTGTCATCTGCATATCTGAGGTTATTGATATTTCTCCCAGCAATCTTGATTGCAGCTTGTGCTTCTTCCAGCCCAGCATTGCTCATGATGTATTCTGATTAAAAGTTAAATAAGCAGAGTGACAATATACAGCCTTGATGTACTCCTTTTCCTATTTGGAACCAGTCTGTTTTTCCATGTCCAGTTCTAACTGTTGCTTCCTGACCTGCATATAGGTTTCTCAAGAGGCAGGTCAGGTGGCCTGGTATGCCAATCTCTTAAAGAATTTTCCACAGTTTATTGTGATCCACACAGTCAAAGGCTTTGGAACAGTCAGTAAACAGAAATAGATGTTTTTCTGGAACTCTTTTGCTTTTTCCATTATCCAGAGGATGTTGGAAATTTGATCTCTGGTTCCTCTGCCTTTTCTAAAGCCAGCTTGAACATCTGGAAGTTCACAGTTCAAGTATTGCTGAAGCCTGGCTTGGAGAATTTTGAGCATTACTTTGCTAGCGTGTGAGATAAGTGCAATTGTGCGGTAGTTTGAGCATTCTTTGGCGTTGCCTTTATGTGGGATTTGAATGAAAATTGACCTTTTCCAGTCCTGTGGCCCCTGCTGAGTTTTCCAAATGTGCTGGCATATTGAGTGCAGCACTTTCACTGCATCATCTTTCAGGATTTGAAATAGCTCAACTGGAATTCCATCACCTCCACTAGCTTTGTTCGTAGTGATGCTTTCTAAGGCCCACTTGACTTCACATTCCAGGATGTCTGGCTCTAGGTGAGTGATCACACCATTGGGATTATCTGTGTTGTCAAGATCTTTTTTGTACACTTCTGTGTTTTCTTGCCACCTCTTCTTAATACCTACTGCTTCTCTTAGATCCATACAATTTCTGTCCTTTATCGAGCCCATCTTTTCATGAAATGTTCCCTTAGTATCTCTAATTTTCTTGAAGAGATCTCTAGTCTTTCCCATCCTATTGTTTTCCTCTGTTTCTTTGAACTGATCACTGAGGAAGGTTTTCTTATCTCTCATTGCTATTCTTTGGAACTCTGCATTGAGATGCTTATATCTTTCCTTTTCTCCTTTGCTTTTCACTTTTATTTTTTCACAGCTATTTGTAAGGCCTCCCCAGACAGCCATTTTGCTTTTTTGTATTTCTTTCCATGGGGATGGTCTTGATCTACATCTCCTGTACAATGTCACAAACCTCCATCCATAGTTCATCAGACACTCTATCAGATATAGTCCCTTATATCTATTTCTCACTTCCACTGTATAATCATAAGTGATTTGATTTAGTTCATACCTGAATGGTCTAGTGGGTTTCTCTATTGTCTTCAATTTAAGTCTGGATTTGACAGTAAGGAGTTCATGATCTGAGCCACAGTCAGCCTCCAGTCTTGTTTTGGCTGACTGTACAGAGCTTCTCCATCTTTGCTTGCAAACAATATAATCAATCTGATTTCAGTGTTGACAGTCTGGTGATCTCCATGTGTAGAGTCTTTTCTTGTGTTGTTGGAAGAGGGTGTTTGCTATGACCATTGCATTCTCTTGGCAAAACTCTATTAAACTTTGCCCTGCTTCATTCCATACTCCAAGGCCAATTTTCCTGTTACTCCAGGTGTTTCTTAACTTCCTACTTTTGCATCCCAGACATCTATAATGAAAAGGACAATTTTTGGGGGTGTTAGTTCTAAAAGGTCTTGTAGGTCTTCATAGAACCGTTCACCTTCAGCTTCTTCAGTGTTACTGGTTGGGGCATAAACTTGGATTACTGTGATATTGAATGGTTTGCCTTGGAAACGAACAGAAATCATTCTGTCTCTTTTGAGATTGCATCCAAGTACTGCATTTCGGACTCTTTTGTTGACCATGATGGCTACTCCATTTCTTCTATGGGATCCCTGCCCACAGTAGTAGATATAATGGTCATCTGAGTTAAATTCACCCATTCCCGTCCATTTTAGTTCCCTGATTCCTAGAATGTCAACGTTCACTCTTGCCATCTCCTTTTTGACCACTTCCAATTTGCCTTCATTCATGGACCTAACATTCCAGGTTCCTATGCAATATTGCTCGTTACAGCATCAGACCTTGCTTCTATCACCAGTCACATCCGCAACTGGGTATTGTTTTTGCTTTGGCTCCATCCCTTCATTCTTTCTGGAGTTATTTATCCAGTGATCTCCAGTAGCATATTGGACACCTACCGACCTGGGGAGTTCCTCTTTCTATATCCTATCATTTTGCCTTTTCATACTGTTCATGGGGTTCTCAAGGGAAGAATACTGAAGTGGTTTGCCATTCCCTTCTCCAGTGGACCACATTCTGTCAGACATGTCCACCATGACCCGCCAGTCTTGGGTGTCCCCACATGGCATGGCTTAGTTTCCTTTTGTTAGACAAGGCTGTGGTCCATGTGATCAGATTGGCTAGTTTTCTCTGATTATGGTTTCAGTGTTTCTGCCCTCTGATGCCCTCTCGTAACACCTACTGTCTTAGTTGGGTTTCTCTTACCTTGAACGTGGGGTATCTCTTCACGGCTGCTCCAGCAAAACACAGCCGCTGTTCCTTACCTTGGATGAGGGGTATCTCCTCATGACCGCCCCTCTTGACTTAGGATGTGGAGGAACTCCTCTTGGCCCTCCTGCGCCCATGCAGCCGACGCTCCTTGGATGTGGGGTTGCTCCTCTCAGCCACTGCCCCTGACCTCAGGCGTGGGGTAGCTCCTCTTGGCTGCTCCTGCGCTGTTGCAGCCTGGCACTCTTTGCCGCCGCCCCTGATCTTGGATGCGGGGTACCTCCTCTTACCAGACCACTCCCATAATAAACATTTTAAGATAACAGGATTTGTCCAAAGATTCTTAAGAAGGAGAAACACTCCTCCAGCAGGACACATTGTTCTTATATAATCATTGGTACAGAGTTTAAGGAAAAAACACATCCTTTAGCAAGATGAGCTGTTTTATTGTACAATCATTCAGTTCAGTTTCAATTCAGTCACTCCAGTCGTGTCTAACTCTTTGCGACCCCCATGAACCGCAGCACACCAGGCCTCCCTGTCCATCACCAACTCCAGGAGTTTGCTCAACTCATGTCCATTGAGTTGGTGATGCCATCCAACCATCTCATCCTCTGTCGTCCCCTTCTCCTCTGGCCTTCAATCTTTCCTAGCATCAGGGTCTTTTCAAAATGAGTCAGCTCTTCGCAGCGGTGGCCAAAGTATTGGAGTTCAGCTTCGACATCAGTCCTTCCAATGAACATTCAGGACTGATTTCCTTTAGGATGAACTGGTTGGCACCTCCTTGCAGTCCAAGGGACTCTCAAGAGTCTTCTCCAACACCACAGCTTCAAAAGCATCAATTCTTTGGCACTCAGCTTTCTTCAACAGTCCAACTCTCACATCCATACATGACTACTGGAAAAACCATAGCCTTGACTAGACAGACCTTTGTTTGGCAAAGTAATATCTCTGCTTTTTAATATGCTTTCTAGGTTGGTCATAACTTTTCTTCTTTGCTAGATAATCATTAGCTCTGGGCTTAAAGAAAAAAGGCAAGAACAAAATGTTTATGTGACTAAGACTAAGGAATAAAGAAAATATTGTTTGTCCTTTTCTCCTCCCTTTCTCATTAGGAACGGACTTCTTATCAACCTACCTAAGAATTAACTCTCTCAACATGGCTGAGTCGACTGAGTGAGCACACAGAGAAGCAACACATAGATCCATCTCATCACAAAAGTCTCAGACAGAGCAAAAGTGAAAGCCCATGGCTCCCATGGTCCTCTGAGAAACCAATTCTGATAGTTTATGATACCAGCCCATTCTGTTTCAATTAAGGATGTCTTTGCAGATCATTTTAATGCAACTACATATACATTAACAGGTTTCCCTGGTGGCTCAGTGGGTAAAGAGTCTATCTGCAGTGTGGGAGAACCATGTTCAATCCCTGGCTTAGGAAGAGACCCTGGAAAAGGAAATGGCAACCCACTGCACTATTCTTGCCTGGAGAATTCCATGGATAGCAGAGCCTGGGGGCTACAGGCCATGAGGTCACAAAGATTCAGACACGACTGAGTGATTAACACTATACATTAACACACACATGCTCTCATATATGTGTACACATACATGGACACACAGAATTTGCCATGTCACCTGGATTATTTTTAATTTTTCCATCTTGCCTTTTTATTTTCATTAATAGGGTCCTGGAGATATTTCTATAATTAAAAAATGTAAAGAGGTTTACTTTATCCTTTTTGATACTGATTTAAATACTTTGAAACATTTTGTTATTTAATTAATTATTATCCTATGAATGCATATGTTTCTGTTTCTTTGCTGTCATAGAGAATGTTGTTTTATACATCTATGTACATACAATTTTTATGTATGTAGAAGTATCTATTTAATAAACTTATGAAATTGTAATTGCTATGAAAGTGAAAGAAAGCCATTTGTTTTCTAAAGAAGTGAAAGTGAAAGTTGCTTAGTCATGTCTGACTCTTTGTGACCCCCTGGACTGCAGCCCACCAGGCTCTACTGTCCATGGGATTATCCAGGCAAGAATACTGGAGTGGGTTGCCATTCACTTCTTCAGGGGATCTTCCTGACCCAGGGATCAAACCTAGATCTCCTGCATTGCAGGCAGATTCTTAATCTTTTGAGCTACCAAAGAACCCTAAAGAAAACACATGTAAATGAGACCAGTGACCATTTGCCCTCCAAATGGTTTAAACAATTTATACTTCCATTAACAGTGAATGAGCAGGTACATTTTGCATTCTCCACAAATTGGGAACTACTGGTGTTTTCTACTTTAACAATCCAAAACATACTTTACCTACATACATTTTTTTGAACCCTAGTGCTTTTGAGCAACTTTTTCTCTATGAATTGGCACTCTGTTATTTAACACTGGTCATATCCTTATCTTTGATCATTTTTCTTTAAGGTTTTCTCTTTTTATTTGTAGAAATTATTTCTATATCTTAGTATTTTGATTTTATGTTTTCACATATTTTATTCTAAACATACAAGTTTTTACATTGCTTATGTATTAACGTGGTTGTCCTTAATTCTTACATTGTCAAGTATGTATTCCACTTTGACTTCAAAGTAAAGAAACTGCCTGCAATGCAGGAGACAAAAAAGACCAGGTTTGATCCATAGATCAGGAATATCCCCTGGAGGAGGAAATGACAACCCACCTCCAGTATTCTTGCCTGAAAAATCCCTTGACAGAGGAGCCTCGCAGGCTACAGTCCATGGGGTTGCAAAGAGTTGACATGACTGAGAGACATTCACTGCTGCTTACTGACCCATGCCATATGACTCAGAAAATATGATACAATTTCATAAAAAACACAGCACACCCTCACCCACAAGTGCAGTTTACACAGACACTTCACTGCTCAACATGCTTGTTGAGGACACCAGAAATGATAAGATGATATGTGCTTTATCTTATGTTATCTTAGCTGAAAATGGTAAATTTTATTTTTATTTATTTTTTTAATTTATTTATTTTTAATATAAATTTATTTATTTTAATTGGAGGCTAATTACTTTACAATATTGTATTGGTTTTGCCATACACTGACATAAATCCACAACGGGTGTAAATGTGTTCCCTATCCTGAAGCCCCCTCCCATCTCCCTCCCCATACAATCCTCTGGGCCATCCCAGTGCACCAGCCATGAGTATCCTGTATCATGAATCAAACCTGGACTGACGATTCGTTTCATATATGATAATATACATGTTTCAATGCCATTCTTCCTAATCCTCTCACCCTGGCCCTCTCCCACAGAGTCCAAAAGACTGTTCTATCCCATCACTTCATGGGAAATAGATGGGGAAACAGTGGAAACAGTGTCAGACTTTATTTCTCTGGGCTCCAAAATCACTGCAGATGGTGACTGCAGCCATGAAATTAAAAGACGCTTACTCCTTGGAAGGAAAGTTATGACCAACCTAGATAGCATATTCAAAAGCAGAGACAATACTTTGCCAACAAAGGTCTGTCTAGCCAAGGCTATGGTTTTGCCAGTGGTCATGTATGGATGTGAAAGTTGGACTGTAAAGAAGGCTGAGCGCCGAAGAATTGATGCTTTTGAACTGTGGTGTTGGAGAAGACTCTTAAGAGTCCCTTGGACTGCAAGGAGATCCAACCAGTCCATTCTAAAGGCGATCAGCCCTGGGATTTCTTTGGAAGGAATGATGCTAAAGCTGAAAACTCCTGAACTTTGGCCACCTCATGCGAAGAGTTGACTCATTGGAAAAGACTCTGATGCTGGGAGGGATTGGGGCAAGAGGAGA
>NW_020191374.1:0-6077 GCF_002263795.3 Bos taurus
GCGGTCAGCGCGGTCAGTTCCTGATCACCACCTGATCAGTGCGGCACAGTCCCCTGATCAGCGCCTGTCAGTCACTGATCACTGCCTGATAAACACGTGATCAGTGCCCGGAATACAGGCCAGTTCATACAGTGCTATGGCGGGCCAGTCACGTGATCACGTGCATGTAGCCACGTGAAGCAGTGCGTCACAGTCCCATGATCAGCGCCTGTCAGATCACTCGATCATTGCCTGATAAACACGAGATCATGCATGATGCAGCCATGTGACTCAGTGCCCGAGTCAGCCACGCCATCAGTGCATGCGCATCACGCAACAGTGCATGATAGCGCACGTGGACTAGTGCATGGCTCAGTCACGTTCATCTGGAACTGATCAGGCCACGTATCAGTGCCCTGCAGAGGTCACGTGATCAGGGCCTGCTGAGCTGCGTGATTCCTGCCGCTCATCTGCATGACTAATTGCCAGCTGAGCTGCGTGATTCCTGTCGGCTCATCTGCTTGACAATTGCCAGCTGAGCTGCGTGATTCCTGCCTGGTCACGTGCTTGATTATTGCCAGTTGAGCAGCATGATTCGTCACTGCTGAGCTCCATGCTTATTGCCTGCTGATTGCGTGGTTCGTGTCTGCTCAGCTCTTTGAGTATTGCCTCCTGAGGTCCCTGTTCGGTCGCCACCTGCCGGGGACCAGCCCCAACTGATCCAGGGTATTCGAAGGAGAGATGGCCTAGGCGACTATTTATATGCTAATCAGAGATGTCAAGAATAATAGTATGAGGAGAGCTCAGTAGGAAAATTCGGTGGAGAAAAGAGACTGAGTAGCTTGGTTTACGCGGAAGACCAATCAAACTTCAAGACAAGAAGTTTGCACCACTTACGTAGGCCGCAGGCGCCCTCTCGAATAGCGAAAGGTGCCTCACCCTAGACACCTTCTCGAGTGGGTCTTAGCAGCCCAGGCATAATTAGTAAGCGTGGTGGGTTCCGCGCTCCAGATGGAGACTCAGCTGGAAGTTAAAGGGAAGAATGACAAGGAACTTTATGAATTGGAGCTCTAAGTTAACTCTTTGACAGAGAGAGCGAGATGGTGGTGGGGGACAGCCCCCAGTGAAATCAGAGGTGAGAGCACAAAGCAATACAGTAGGCAGACTCCGGTTTTTTTGGGGGGAGATGCTCGAGAATATCCGGGTGGACTCCTGAGGCTCGATCCCGCATTTGCGTATGCCGAGCCTCCTTCCTCATGACCTTTGTCCAGAGTGGAATGCCTCCCCGGCTCCCGGCACAGGATCAGTGCATGCTCAGTCACGATATCAGTGCCTGCTCAGCCACGTGATCACTGACGGCACAGTCACGTGATCAGCGCCTCTCAGTCACGGGATCACCGTATGATAAACACGTGATCAGTGAACGACCAGCCACGTGATCACTGCATGCGCGGTCAGGTGGTCAGTTCCTGATCAGCCACCTGATCAGTGCGTGCACAGTCCCCTGATCAGCGCCTGTCAGTCACTGATCACTGCCTGATAAACACGTGATCAGGGCCCGAACAGCCACGTCATCAGTGCATGCTCAGTCACGTGATCAGTGCATGATAGCCACCTGATCAGTGCGTGCACAGTCCCACGATCAGCGCCTATCAGTCACTGATCATTGCCTGATAAACACGTGATCAGTGCATGATGAGCCATGTGATCAGTGCCCGATCAGCCACGTCATCAGTGCATGCGCAGGCACGTCATCAGTGCATGATAGCCACGTGATCAGTGCGTGCACAGTCCCATGATCAGTGCCTGTCAGTCACTGATCATTGCCTGATAAACACGTGATCAGTGCATGATGAGCCATGTGATCAGTGCCCGATCAGCCACGTCATCAGTGCATGCGCAGGCACGTCATCAGTGCATGATAGCCACGTGATCAGTGCATGCTCAGTCACGTGATCTGGACTTGATCAGCCACGTGATCAGTGCCTGCAGAGTCACGGGATCAGGGCCTGCTGAGCTGCGTGATTCCTGCCGGCTCATCTGCATGACTATTGCCAGCTGAGCTGCGTGATTCCTGTCGGCTCATCTGCTTGACAATTGCCAGCTGAGCTGCGTGATTCCTGCCTGGTCACGTGCTTGATTATTGCCAGTTGAGCAGCATGATTCGTCACTGCTGAGCTCCATGCTTATTGCCTGCTGATTGCGTGGTTCGTGTCTGCTCAGCTCTTTGAGTATTGCCTCCTGAGGTCCCTGTTCGGTCGCCACCTGCCGGGGACCAGCCCCAACTGATCCAGGGTATTCGAAGGAGAGATGGCCTAGGCGACTATTTATATGCTAATCAGAGATGTCAAGAATAATAGTATGAGGAGAGCTCAGTAGGAAAATTCGGTGGAGAAAAGAGACTGAGTAGCTTGGTTTACGCGGAAGACCAATCAAACTTCAAGACAAGAAGTTTGCACCACTTACGTAGGCCGCAGGCGCCCTCTCGAATAGCGAAAGGTGCCTCACCCTAGACACCTTCTCGAGTGGGTCTTAGCAGCCCAGGCATAATTAGTAAGCGTGGTGGGTTCCGCGCTCCAGATGGAGACTCAGCTGGAAGTTAAAGGGAAGAATGACAAGGAACTTTATGAATTGGAGCTGTAAGTTAACTCTTTGACAGAGAGAGCGAGATGGTGGTGGGGGACAGCCCCCAGTGAAATCAGAGGTGAGAGCACAAAGCAATACAGTAGGCAGACTCCGGTTTTTTTGGGGGGGAGATGCTCGAGAATATCCGGGTGGACTCCTGAGGCTCGATCCCGCATTTGCGTATGCCGAGCCTCCTTCCTCATGACCTTTGTCCAGAGTGGAATGCCTCCCCGGCTCCCGGCACAGGATCAGTGCATGCTCAGTCACGATATCAGTGCCTGCTCAGCCACGTGATCACTGACGGCACAGTCACGTGATCAGCGCCTCTCAGTCACGTGATCACCGTATGATAAACACGTGATCAGTGAACGACCAGCCACGTGATCACTGCATGCGCGGTCAGGTGTTCAGTTCCTGATCAGCCACCTGATCAGTGCGTGCACAGTCCCCTGATCAGCGCCTGTCAGTCACTGATCACTGCCTGATAAACACGTGATCAGTGCCCGAACAGCCACGTCATCAGTGCATGCGCAGTCACGTGATCAGTGCATGAGAGCCACGTGATCAGTGCGTGCACAGTCCCATGATCAGTGCCTGTCAGTCACTGATCATTGCCTGATAAACACGTGATCAGTGCATGATGAGCCATGTGATCAGTGCCTGATCAGCCACGTCATCAGTGCATGCGCAGTCACGTGATCTGGACTTGATCAGCCACGTGATCAGTGCCTGCAGAGTCACGTGATCAGGGCCTGCTGAGCTGCGTGATTCCTGCCGGCTCATCTGCATGACTATTGCCAGCTGAGCTGCGTGATTCCTGTCGGCTCATCTGCTTGACAATTGCCAGCTGAGCTGCGTGATTCCTGCCTGGTCACGTGCTTGATTATTGCCAGTTGAGCAGCATGATTCGTCACTGCTGAGCTCCATGCTTATTGCCTGCTGATTGCGTGGTTCGTGTCTGCTCAGCTCTTTGAGTATTGCCTCCTGAGGTCCCTGTTCGGTCGCCACCTGCCGGGGACCAGCCCCAACTGATCCAGGGTATTCGAAGGAGAGATGGCCTAGGCGACTATT
The DNA here is from genome assembly GCF_002263795.3 of Bos taurus. NCBI lineage: Eukaryota > Metazoa > Chordata > Mammalia > Artiodactyla > Bovidae > Bos > Bos taurus. The sequence continues at coordinate 3,676 of NW_020191374.1, forward strand.
TATATGCTAATCAGAGATGTCAAGAATAATAGTATGAGGAGAGCTCAGTAGGAAAATTCGGTGGAGAAAAGAGACTGAGTAGCTTGGTTTACGCGGAAGACCAATCAAACTTCAAGACAAGAAGTTTGCACCACTTACGTAGGCCGCAGGCGCCCTCTCGAATAGCGAAAGGTGCCTCACCCTAGACACCTTCTCGAGTGGGTCTTAGCAGCCCAGGCATAATTAGTAAGCGTGGTGGGTTCCGCGCTCCAGATGGAGACTCAGCTGGAAGTTAAAGGGAAGAATGACAAGGAACTTTATGAATTGGAGCTGTAAGTTAACTCTTTGACAGAGAGAGCGAGATGGTGGTGGGGGACAGCCCCCAGTGAAATCACAGGTGAGAGCACAAAGCAATACAGTAGGCAGACTCCGGTTTTTTTTGGGGGGGAGATGCTCGAGAATATCCGGGTGGACTCCTGAGGCTCGATCCCGCATTTGCGTATGCCGAGCCTCCTTCCTCATGACCTTTGTCCAGAGTGGAATGCCTCCCCGGCTCCCGGCACAGGATCAGTGCATGCTCAGTCACGATATCAGTGCCTGCTCAGCCACGTGATCACTGACGGCACAGTCACGTGATCAGCGCCTCTCAGTCACGTGATCACCGTATGATAAACACGTGATCAGTGAACGACCAGCCACGTGATCACTGCATGCGCGGTCAGGTGTTCAGTTCCTGATCAGCCACCTGATCAGTGCGTGCACAGTCCCCTGATCAGCGCCTGTCAGTCACTGATCACTGCCTGATAAACACGTGATCAGTGCCCGAACAGCCACGTCATCAGTGCATGCGCAGTCACGTGATCAGTGCATGATAGCCACGTGATCAGTGCGTGCACAGTCCCATGATCAGCGCCTGTCAGTCACTGATCATTTGCCTGATAAACACGTGATCAGTGCATGATGAGCCATTGTGATCAGTGCCCGATCAGCACGTCATCAGTGCATGCGCAGGCACGTCATCAGTGCATGATAGCCACGTGATCAGTGCGTGCACAGTCCATTGATCAGTGCCTGTCAGTCACTGATCATTGCCTGATAAACACGTGATCAGTGCATGATGAGCCATGTGATCAGTGCCCGATCAGCCACGTCATCAGATGCGATGCGCAGGCACGATAGTCATCAGTGCATGATAGCCACGTGATCAGTGCGTGCACAGTCCATGATCAAGCAACCTGTTCAGTCACTGACCATTGCCTGAATAAAACACGTGATCAGTGCATCGCATGGAGCCTTGTGATCAGTTGCCGATCAAGCCACGTCGTCAGTGGCATGTGCAGTCACGTGATCTGGACCTTGATCAGCGCACCGTGATCAAGTGCCTGCAGAGGTCACGGGAATCAAGGGCCTGCTGAGCTGCGTGGTATTCCTGCCGGCTCATCTGGCATGACTATTGCCAGCTGAGCTGCGTGATTCCTGCCTGGTCACGTGCTTGATTATTGCCAGTTGAGCAGCATGATTCGTCACTGCTGAGCTCCATGCTTATTGCCTGCTGATTGCGTGGTTCGTGTCTGCTCAGCTCTTTGAGTATTGCCTCCTGAGGTCCCTGTTCGGTCGCCACCTGCCGGGGACCAGCCCCAACTGATCCAGGGTATTCGAAGGAGAGATGGCCTAGGCGACTATTTATATGCTAATCAGAGATGTCAAGAATAATAGTATGAGGAGAGCTCAGTAGGAAAATTCGGTGGAGAAAAGAGACTGAGTAGCTTGGTTTACGCGGAAGACCAATCAAACTTCAAGACAAGAAGTTTGCACCACTTACGTAGGCCGCAGGCGCCCTCTCGAATAGCGAAAGGTGCCTCACCCTAGACACCTTCTCGAGTGGGTCTTAGCAGCCCAGGCATAATTAGTAAGCGTGGTGGGTTCCGAGCTCCAGATGGAGACTCAGCTGGAAGTTAAAGGGAAGAATGACAAGGAACTTTATGAATTGGAGCTGTAAGTTAATTCTTTGACAGAGAGAGTGAGATGGTGGTAGGGGACAGCCCCCAGTGAATCACAGGTGAGAGCATAAAGCAATACAGTAGGCAGACTCCGGTTTTTTTTGGGGGGGAGATGCTCGAGAATATCCGGGGACTCCTGAGGCTCGATCCCGCATGTTGCGCTATGCCGAGCCTCCTGTCCTCATGACCTTTGTCCAGAGTGGAATGCGCTCCCCGGCTCCCGGCACAGGGATCAGTGCGATGCTCAGTCACGATATCAGTGCCTGCTCAGCCACGTGATCACTGGACGGCACGACGTGCGCGTGATCCAGCGGCCTTCTCAGTCACGTTGATCAACCGTATCGATAAACACGTGATCAGTGAACGACCAGCCACGTGATCACTGCATGCGCGGTCAGGTGGTCAATCTCTTCTCTGGGGTGT